>NW_027271023.1:497500-782500 GCF_040938485.1 Diadema antillarum
TCGTTAATCCGAAAATGAAAAAGGGTTCATTAATTCCGAAGATTGATTAATCCAAAAATGAAATTCGGAACAATGAACCTTCGGAATAACGAATCTTAGGAATAAAGAGCCTTCGGAATAACGAACCTTCGGAATAACGAGCTGTAACCCTACAGGCACCTGATGTTCAATACTTGTACGTTAATTCTAAGGGCGCTGATCAGCTAAATGGAGGGAAAAGGGTGAAGGCAAAAAATATCATTACTTTTTATTCTTTATGGCATATGAATAAAAGTTCTGAATTGTAGCTCATACGTGTAAGCTAAACAGGCACACAAATCTACCCTACAGCAATACTTGAAACATAAAAAATTAAACATTCAGATGTGTCACAGGTGACAAATGTAGCTGAAACAACCATTGTGACCATATTCTTTTCTTCCTGTTTAGACAGAAAAAAAAGACACCTAATCCCATCTGTATGAACTTACCTCTTGCTGAGAGTATATCCATACAAACAAGAAACGCGAAAGAACGAAAAAAAATTACCAGTAAAGATTTGCCGATCAAGAACCATTCATATTCAGTCAGTATCACTGTTAAGATTGTACGTGTGCAATTCTATAAAACGTTGCAGGTGCAAGTTTACTCTCACAAAAGGATGTTGGCAAATTCATCTGATATAGGTATCATTTACATTGACACCATTCCCCAAGTGTGGTCCTGTAGAGATTCACTGATCCTGAGTTGATCATGTCGAGGTCAGCTCCAGTGGCAGAAGGGCATAAAATGTTTTCCCGAGACGTAACTAGCACCATTTGGCACACATGCATGATGAAAAGTGGATTCATCTTGCCTAGAAAACCACGATGGTCCAATCCTAAGTTTGGCATCCAGCGTGAGTCCCGCCCAACTTGGATCAAGATGTTGGCAAACACTGTACAGCCACGCCTGGTATCACAGACCGGTGGTAGACTTGGTGGCAGAACGACTCACGGGATGACAGGTGGTAGCAAAGGTGGACCTTCATCATCATCCTTCAAGGTGATTGACAGGTTGATCTGTGTTGGCAGAAAAGAGATGTAGAAATGGGGTGTGAGTGTGCACGAGGAATGGAGAGTGTATAGGGGAACTCTGCCCTTCCATTTGTATGTACTGTATAACCAGAAATTTCTGCATGCATGAAACTGCATGCAAAGGTCTTGTCTATACAATGCACTGACTGTTAGTAGCAACTTGCGAAAGTTTCATGCTGCGAAAAGTGCCGTCGGCTCTGATTCAAGAAAGTTTCATGCTGCGAATGTTTCAGGTTTAATATCAGAGTATGGCATTGACGGGTCTGGTTCACACCACTTGTTGAAAACTATGAAAAACTCAATTGGAGCAAACTGGAATGGGGTTGAATGAAATTCTTCAAACATTGTCCAGGGTATGTGTAAGCACAGACCACTTGACTGTTTGTGCTCTGATCCTCACAAGAAGCAAATCGGGATCATCTTTGTGGGTTAATGACAACTTGTTCATCCGAGGAGACCTCCAATTAATCAGCCCGTTGAAGACGAGTCACGAGTATACTCGGGCAGGTGTCTATGGGAAATGTGTCTGGTAAGGCAAAATCAGATAATCCTAAATAGGTCAAAGGGTGTGTACAGTTCTGGTTGAGGTGAGGATTTCGCTTTTAACGTTTTGCGAGATATTCAGAAACCACTCTATGAGATGACAAAGAGAATGCAATTCTGAGGGGTATCAAAAGTTTATTTGATGAAAATCGGTTTTGAAATGGCTGAGATATCCAAAAACAAGGTGAAACGAAGAAATCCTAATAAAAGGTGTGGCCTGTCGCCTTTTATTATTATCACTTTTTTGGATATCTCAGCCATTTGAAAAACAATTTTCATCAAGTAAACGTTGAATCCTTCTTAAAATGAAACGCTCTTTCATAATTCATAAGAGGTTTCTCATTATCTCACTTAGGAATGTTCAAAACATTAATCCCCACCTCAACCAGTAGTGTACAGTCCCTTTAATATGCCATTTGTAGGACATGATGTTTTGCCAGTTTAAGGAGGAAAACAGACAGAATTGGCTCAGCTGGTCTCCTGGGTTTTGAACCAGTAACCCACTTGTTTGTAAGGCAGATTATAGATTAAACCAGCTTGCTTCCCTAAAAGGGGGGGGGGGGGGGGGCACTAATGAATAATGTACAAACAAAGCTAATTCTTGGCAGAAGTCACACAGCTGCCATGTTGGGAATGGGCAGGTGAGGCCATTTGGCTTGCCATGGCCATACGCAGGCTTACAACACACGAGTGAAATGAGCAACTACAGCTCACTCATTTTGCTACAATGGCTAAATCTACTTAAAGGACAAGTCCACCTTCATATACATGTGGATTGAGTGAATGCAGCAATATTAGTAGAACACATCAGTGAAAGTTTGGGGAGAAGACTACTACAGTGTATGATGTCATATGCGTACAACCATATAAAGAAAATAAAAAGAGAATTTCACAAAACTTTACTTTTTGAATAGAGTGTACATTTCTTCGACTTGTTACTGACATACGTTAAGGGTAATATTATTCCCCTTACCTTCTGAAAGAGAGAAGTCAAGTGTTCTTTTGTTATGCGAGAAAAGTCTTTATTCTTTCTTTATATCGTTGTACTCATGTGACATCACAAGCTATAGTAGTCTTCTCATCCAGCCTTGAGTGAGCAGAAAATTCAAAAATTCATAACTTTTGAACGGATTGTCCGATTTTCCTCAAACTCTCAATGATGTGCTCTACTAATATTGCTGCATTCACTCAACATTCATGTCTATGAAGGTGAACTTGTCTTTTAATTTCTAATGCGAGACTACTGTCTTCAACAAGGCTCAATCATAAATTTGTTGGCGAATAGATTTCATTCAAAAAGAGAAGAAAAAAAAATGGTGTGACATGATGAAAAAAGTCAGTTTTGCAAAATATTTGAGTATGACTCAGAAGATGGGAAATGATCCTGGAAAAAATAAGATGAAATAGAAAAATCAATGAAGACAAGAAAAGACTAGGAAGGTGATGAGACTTGAGAAAAAGAGAGACAAAAGAAGTGTGTGAGACAGAGGAAGTGAAAAAAATTCAAAATCAGAAAAGAAGAGGAAAGCCAATAAGAAAAACACGGAGGATACGAAATAGACAGGCTTAAAAGAAGGAAGACAAAAAGAGACAGGATTAAAGTTTGAAGAAGGAAAGATAGAAAGAAGAGGAAAGATAAAAAAGAAGAACTAGAAGAGTAAGAAAAAAGAGAGACATGCATTATTTCCTAGGCTGCCCAGTACAGTCGGCCATCTATTACCGATCTAAAATGTCTTGACTACCCATTTCAATTAGTAGGTCACATCTCCAGTTTTCCAGGCTGTAATAGAATCCTCTTTGGACTGATGCAAGGAGATGGCAGTTTTCAATTTCAAAAGCTTGCAGCAAAAATCAGCAAACCTTTTACTTCATGACGATGCCAGGAAATGGACAGTATTTGCCCCTCTCTGCCAGCGATACGAACAAGAAGAAGAAGAAGAAAAAAATAATGTGAGTCGCTGACAAGGAGTCCGAACATCGCCTTCTGCAAATGTAACGAGCAGTTCCAGATGGGCACGGCAAATTAAGGCGCCGCTGCCGACACAGAAAGTGGCGCTGCATTACCTGATGCACGTCCTATCTACACGCAGATGACGCGTATCTCCGTGGTGGCAAGCGGCGGCGCCAGTGCCGGGGCACTCGCAAAGCTAAAGCGGTCACGCAGCGAGGGATGGCTTTTAAACAGTGTGACATTTTCTGTTGTGACAGGTCTGCTTTACATGATGCGCCAGGCATGCCAAATACCAGCTTACATTTACAACTAGAGCAGAAAGCAACACTCTGGGAGAGCCCATTTCTTTACATTAACTCGTCTGCGCTGCAGCTACTGTCCTAATTACAAGGCTAGAAAACTTTCACCCATTCTTTACAACTGTGCTGAACAAGTCTGACAAAAAGTGCCGCTTTCTCCGCACTCAACATCTGGCTACGCACACAGTTGCATTAATATGTCATCACACCAACTTCTGGCGATCTATGTGCCATGCATCTTCTACAGGAAATGCAGCAGACCGGGGCTTTGGACTTAGCATAAATTTGTCTTTCGTGAAATCAAGAACTCTACTGGAGAAATGCAAGAAGTTGCAATATTGCAAGAAAAAGTTGTGTGTATATGAACATATACAAAGACTCACACATATTACATTCATACATCCATAAAGACTGATATGTCATACACATTATCACACACATACCTGAAACATGCATGAACACACCTATGCACATACATACAGCTTTACGCCGTGTATGAGTGTGTTCAAAGAGTATGTTCACATTGATGGCTAAAGACACATGTC
Source organism: Diadema antillarum (assembly GCF_040938485.1). Lineage (NCBI taxonomy): Eukaryota > Metazoa > Echinodermata > Echinoidea > Diadematoida > Diadematidae > Diadema > Diadema antillarum. The sequence goes on from NW_027271023.1 coordinate 501,894, forward strand.
AACTTATAATAAACCACTGTTGGGGCTTCCCTGGATAAAGAATACTGACTGACTGACTGACTGACGGACTGACTGACTGACTGAATAAATGAATGAATGAATGAATGAATGAATGAATGAATGAATGAATGAATGAATGAATGAATGAATCAATCAATGAATCAATGAATGAATAAACAATAAATGATCTTCATGGCTGACAATATGCAGAGCAATGAATAAGAGAGAGATTTTGCCAGAGACTATTAAAGGTGACAAAATATCCTTTCATCTTCACATCAGTGACAACACTGCACAACTGTATGATAATGGACACGAGATTGCGCCGAACCCTGGGATATAATGGTACCCTTATGTACGGCGTGCCGAATCAAATGTATAATCTCTCTTTCTTTCTTTGACATAGAATTCCAAAAAAAAAATCAGACATTTGAGTACAGGTATGTGGATTGATCTGCTCTATACTTGCACACAAAGAACAGCGCAATCTGCCTAGCAATAAATGGAAACGATGAAGAGGTCTTCATACATGCATTCACTTTACACTTGGTTTAGAATAAAAGACATTTCAAATAATACACAGAATCATTCCTATGGTATAACAATTCTATTCACGACACACACTCAAAAAGAAAGAGGACAGTATTTGTGAATGGGTGACACGATATTTGCTCCTGCGACAATTGCTCCGGTCTTATTTTCTCTAAGGACTTAGGGTTAGGGTTCGGGTTGTGATAGGGTTTTAGGTTAAGTTTGATGTGAGAATTAGGATTAGGGTTATGTTTATGGGTTGAATTTACGTTTGGTTTAGCATGCAGATATATCATGGGAGTAATTGTCGCAGGAGCAAATGTCATGGAACCTGTGAATGACGTCACAAAAAAGTAGAAAACCCAAGCAAGGCAGTCCTTCTAATATTCCTGATCTCTCCCACAGCTGTCAAGAACTTTCATTCTGCTTGACATCTATTAATTTCCCCAAATGGTGATATAATCTAATTTACTTGAAAAAAAAAAGAAAAAAAAAAGAATAATCAGCTGCGCAGAACAACTGTGCTTTCTTTTTTAGTCATATGGGGTACATGCTCATTCAATATGCTCAAAATATGGGTGGGTTGTTTGGGAATGCTTCCTTTCTCTCTCTCTCTCTCTACTCTAAACACAGAGCACGCTCCTTGGAATTATAACTTTCATTGCTGGAAGTCTAATCAATACCCTCCTCCCGGCACGTAATCACAGCGACACACGTCCAGGGGCTGTCATTCAGAATCTGACTTTTGTAGTGAAGGTTCTCCCCATTGTCTTCACCTCTTCGCTTATTCTCTTTCTCTCTCTTCTCTCTCCCTCTTCCTACTTTTTCTTTCTCTCCCCTCTCTCTCTCTCTCTTTTTCTCTATCTATCTATCTATCTATCTATCTTTCTATCTATCTATCTATCTATCTATCTATCTATCTATCTATCTATCTATCTATCTATCTATATTATATCCATATTAGTGGAAAAGTGAGCAAAGAAAATGGGATTCCATCGGGATTCGAACCCGAGACCTCCGGATTGCTAGACCGGTGCTCTACCGACTGAGCTATAGAAAGCCCTAGTACAGTGTTCGTCCCAGAAACCCTTAATTCTCAATGCTCGGGTGGTCAGAAGCTATAGCAGTGTGTATGTGTGTGACACACACGCACACACTTGAACCTGGCATAAACCCGAAGGATAATTCAACTTGGGGATAAATGCGAGGGATCACCGAAGTGATGCAGCTTTTTGAGTTTGTAACAAATAAAGACAGAATAAACTGACCAGAAAGAATATAAATTATTAGTGGAAAAGTGAGCAAAGAAAATGGGATTCCATCGGGATTCGAACCCGAGACCTCCGGATTGCTAGACCGGTGCTCTACCGACTGAGCTATAGAAAGCCCTAGTACAGTGTTCGTCCCAGAAACCCTTAATTCTCAATGCTCGGGTGGTCAGAAGCTATAGCAGTGTGTATGTGTGTGACACACACGCACACACTTGAACCTGGCATAAACCCGAAGGATAATTCAACTTGGGGATAAATGCGAGGGATCACCGAAGTGATGCAGCTTTTTGAGTTTGTAACAAATAAAGACAGAATAAACTGACCAGAAAGAATATAAATTATTAGTGGAAAAGTGAGCAAAGAAAATGGGATTCCATCGGGATTCGAACCCGAGACCTCCGGATTGCTAGACCGGTGCTCTACCGACTGAGCTATAGAAAGCCCTAGTACAGTGTTCGTCCCAGAAACCCTTAATTCTCAATGCTCGGGTGGTCAGAAGCTATAGCAGTGTGTATGTGTGTGACACACACGCACACACTTGAACCTGGCATAAACCCGAAGGATAATTCAACTTGGGGATAAATGCGAGGGATCACCGAAGTGATGCAGCTTTTTGAGTTTGTAACAAATAAAGACAGAATAAACTGACCAGAAAGAATATAAATTATTAGTGGAAAAGTGAGCAAAGAAAATGGGATTCCATCGGGATTCGAACCCGAGACCTCCGGATTGCTAGACCGGTGCTCTACCGACTGAGCTATAGAAAGCCCTAGTACAGTGTTCGTCCCAGAAACCCTTAATTCTCAATGCTCGGGTGGTCAGAAGCTATAGCAGTGTGTATGTGTGTGACACACACGCACACACTTGAACCTGGCATAAACCCGAAGGATAATTCAACTTGGGGATAAATGCGAGGGATCACCGAAGTGATGCAGCTTTTTGAGTTTGTAACAAATAAAGACAGAATAAACTGACCAGAAAGAATATAAATTATTAGTGGAAAAGTGACTAATAAGTCACTAATAATTTATATTCTTTCTGGTCAGTTTATTCTGTCTTTATTTGTTACAAACTCAAAAAGCTGCATCACTTCGGTGATCCCTCGCATTTATCCCCAAGTTGAATTATCCTTCGGGTTTATGCCAGGTTCAAGTGTGTGCGTGTGTGTCACACACATACACACTGCTATAGCTTCTGACCACCCGAGCATTGAGAATTAAGGGTTTCTGGGACGAACACTGTACTAGGGCTTTCTATAGCTCAGTCGGTAGAGCACCGGTCTAGCAATCCGGAGGTCTCGGGTTCGAATCCCGATGGAATCCCATTTTCTTTGCTCACTTTTCCACTAATAATTTATATTCTTTCTGGTCAGTTTATTCTGTCTTTATTTATATTATATCCATATACACTTTTGTATATCTTTTTCTCTCTCACTTTCTTCATCTCTTTATATATTACATATCTTTCTCTCTCTCTTTTTCTCTATCTATCTATCTATCTATCTATCTATCTATCTATCTATCTATACTATATCCATATATCTTTTTCTCTCTCACTTTCTTTATCTCTTTATATATTATATACCTTTCTCTCTCTCTCTTTTTCTATCTCTTTATATATTCTATGATATATTTTTCTCTCTCTGTCACATCATCTGGTCTACTGTAAAAGTGGATATTTTCGCGTGAGTAATTTTTTGCACTCTGTCGAGTATATAGAACAGGTGACATGTTCATATCGTATCTTCAGTATGTACTTCAGACATACCAAATATACTTCGTATGTTAGTATCTTCAGTATGTACTGCACAATTTTATATATAATATTATCCATTCATGGTGAATCTCTTATTTCTCAAGGGAGCATGGAACACAAACTTCAGAACAGCATAATATGCATTAAAAAATACCTGGAAAAACTAAGGTGTAATGCAAAATCCATGAAATCATTCAGGACCTTTCACAAATACAAAAATACTACAATGTTCAGTGCTCTCCCACTATTAAAGCCCTCTGTTACAAGTGATATTATATGCTATTCCTTTTTTATGATGGCAAGTATTTTTTTCTTCTTAAACTGATGTGAATTTTCAGTTGGAAACACGGATTGAAAACACTCTAAAAAACATATCTGCAAAAATCCCCCCAACAAAACAAACCTGCATACTTCTGTGGTTGGGAATTTGCTCACAACTACCTCAGCAACCGCAACCCATACTGACAAGACAGTATTTATTCAAATTCATGAAATTCTTTCGTCGAGGTGTTTTTATTGCAACTGATTGACAAATTGCCCTACATTGACGTAAATAAGCACCGAATTGATCAGTGTTTTAGTAGTAGCCATGATAAAAAAATCATGGGCGTACATACTTGAGCAGGATTCGAACCCAAGACCTCCTGATCTCCGGACAGGCGTCATCTCCACTAGACCACCTAGCTTCCGCCGCACAGCAAGTGTTGGTTCTAATCCTTATAAATAGCATGCAGCGGGTACTGCGTCATTCAAATTCATGAAATTCTTCCGTCGAGGCGTTTTCATTGCAACTGATTGACAAATTATTAACATCGATGTTGGGCAATTTGTCAATCAGTTGCAAGACAGTATTTCTTTTGAATCATGGTGGCCTGCAATGATTAAAGACCAACAACAGACCTTCACCTTCCGACAATATACATCATTAATGGTCCATCGTTGCGCAGGTGTCATTAACAAATGCTTCACTCGACATATGCTTTCATCTCATACATAATAGGTCATTTTGTGTAGACTGCTTTTAAATATTCAATTTTTGAACTTTCAAAGCTGATATTAAAAGGATTTAACTGTTGACATTCACAGATTCTTTGCAGTTTTGCTTTTCTTAATTCTCATTACAGAATGTCATCATTCCACTCTGTACTTCCATGCTCTATTCAAGATGGTTTTATGAACATATGCAGTATTACCGGTACAAAAGTGGACATTTTTGCATGGGTGATGTTTTGCACTTGGTGGGGTAGATGAATTTCAGGTTCTTACTTCTGCAGAATTGATATAATATATAAAGTAGCATTACATACACTAAACAAAAAATGTGTGTGCTTTATATTTTTCACACTAGTTTCATAATGCATGAAATGCACAAAAAATTCCACTACCACTTTCACAGTATGCTACAGTTCTCCTGCCCAAAACACCAATCCAATATATGTCATTCAGAGCCATACAAGAGTAAACTGCAATGTCTAATTGCTTTTATTCTGCAATGAAACCTCATTGGGACATGGTTACCGGTTCAAATAAGTGGTAAGTGGAAGTGGTAATAAGATTTGTATAAATCATATGAAGATTTCCAAAGGCTGGGGACAAAAGTGTTGGGTTTGCTACTGAACAATGCCAAACAAAACCTTGGAGTGTCATTTATGAACATATCATCAGATAGTAAGCAGTCTGAAGCCCTTTTTACAGTCTTGTGTTTCTTAACCCCGTACTTTCTCTGACCCAGGACTATCGTTAGTACCGTACCAATTTTTCAGCTTTTTACACTCGCCAATAAATCCTGTACTATTAAGCTCTTGTCCTGGGCTAAGGAGAAAACTGACCTTTTTACACTCCTATTTTTTAGCCCCGTATTTTCCAAACCATATGAATATTCATGATTACACTGTGCACTGTTCAAGTACAAGCACGCATCGGCAGCACTTGATTATCTCGTTTCTGATTGGTCAGTGGGGGTCGGACTTCGTCTCCGTCGCTTAGCCCCAGATTATTTTTTCGTTCTGTTTACACTCGCTTCCTTGGCACCGCAATTGCGGTGCTAACCCTTCTATTTTGCAGGGCCAGATAGTACAGAATTATCGGTGGGGCTAGCCCACTTTCGTGAAAACAAGTGTAAACAGAAAGTGGGCTAAGGAAAGTCTGGTACCAACGGTGGGGCTAAGGCCCCCCCCCCCCCCTTAGCCCCACCGTTGGTACGGGATTAAGCAAAAATTTGCAAGTGTAAAAAGCCCTTTTGACACTTTCATCCATTCCCTGTGTATGATATTTTGAAATCTTCAGAATCTTTGTAAAAGACCTATATCTATCATGTTCCAATCGGCAGCGGGCTATCTGTTTCCATCAAAACAACTCCATCTTCATCTGAAATACAGGTCCTGTAAATGTTATGGGCTAACATCAAAACATACTTCAGGGTTAGGGCACGATGCTATCATCAATGTGAATAAAGATTTTCTTTACAAAAAAAAAAGGGAATTTAACACAGAAAATTTTGATTAGAGTAAACTTCATTAAATAGGGAAATTAAAGAATTCAAGAAGTGGAGAAATTTATACTGTAAAAGTGGTTTCTTTCGCGTACAGATACTTTCGCGTGTGTTTAAATTCGCGGTCAGCAAAATCTGTGTGTGTGTGTTGACCATCAATACCATCAATACCTGCAATGCGCAGAATTTTCGTGTGTGCGCAACAGCGTTGTAACAAGCGGTGAGTTCAAAACATTTTCTTGCGTGGTTAATTTTGCGTGACTTTTCAAAACATTTTCGCGTGATGTTAAATTCGTGGTTCAACCTCAAAATGCGAAAAGCGTGAAAATAAAACCACCGCGACAGAAACCACTTTTACAGTATTCAAATATAGATCTATATCATTTTTTAAAGATATAGATGTATGGTATGAAGCACAAATTATCTTCCAGTTTCAAGAACTGAAATCTCTATTCAGTGTTTTTAACAATTGGCAAGAGAGAGGGTAGGTACATGTTATCTACATACAAAAAGCTGACTCTTTGAATCAGCACATTTCTACATATCTGACATCCCCTCCCCGCCCCTCATCATCATCAAACTGCCTCTTTTTCAAGTTCCAGTCCTGTTTGACACCCACGTGTATCTCGCGGGCTGTGCTAAAACCATGCGACCCCCTGAAAATCATGGCGACTTATTAGGGCCTGTGGGGACTGTCCCGCAATTGCAACCAAAATGAGGCTCGGGAAACAAAACTCTTGTTCTCGTGTGACCGAGTACTTGACTACTCTGATCAGCAGAAATAAATGGGCATCAGAACATTGGAGCTTGAATGCGTGAAAGGATCAAGACTCCATGAAAGGGTTGTGTCATTTCACGAGACCATGAACATTCAAAGTGTGTAATCTCATCAAAACGGGTTGCTATCCAAACTAAATAGCAAAGAATGTCATTTCATCTACATGTATGAATATGTACACCTCACACATCAAATCCTAATCACAATCATAAAAACTTCTGACAGCTTTTCTTTTTCTTTTTTACCAGGCAATTCCAACAAAATTAAGTACAGCAATATCAGAATCTGAACACAGCTCACAATTACGATATTGAGTATCTTATGATGTCTGCATGTCTCATTTCTTTGCACATTGAGACTTTCTTTCTTTTATGTGTGTGTGTGTGTGTGTGTGTGTGTGTGTTTGTAGCATTTCGCACAGCCGTAGGATGACCGCGCCACAGGGTAATGTAAAATGACGACTGGAGTGTGAAAACCACTACAAAATTGTGCGGAAGCAGGTGCCATCAAATTTACTGGAGCAGACGTCTGGCGTCTTCGAGGCACGTCAATGCACGCTGAAAGCCGCGAGAGGCTGTTTGGCTGGGAAGACCACAGGAAGTCTAGCCCTCTATCTCCACCAGACGATGATGGCACAAAATACAGACATGAAAATACAGAAAAATATAATTTTCGCTCGAAAGAGTGAACTATCATTAATAGACGCTTTCTGCCATTTCTCTCAGTAAAAGATCAATTCACAGACTTCTGAGGGGTATTTCATCAAGTTAGTCAGCGCTGACAAGTTGTCAGTCTCTGACAATCACCATAGTAACAGTCAGTGACCAGAGCATCTCAGCCAATCAAAACCAAGGATTCTGCTGAAATTGTCAGAGACTGACAGCTTGTCAGCGCTGACTAAATTGATGAAACACCCCCATGAAGTCTGTTTTCAGCTTGGTACATTGTATGTCATGTCACTGCCCAGTATAGCAGTAAGTGATGGGTTATAATCCTGCACTGGTTTCTTTTTCTCTTCTTGTTTTGTTTTGTTTTGTTTTCACTGTGTCTGTTACAGTACAGATCAAACAAGAGATCTTACTGGAAACTGCATAACTTTCAACCCAAACCCCCACCCCCCCCCCAAGAAAAAAAATACATTCAGGAAATACTTGTTTTCCAACCCGTGCTTTCTCTGTTTAGGCAAGACTTCAGTAATCATCTAAATATTGTCTACTAAGAGGTAGAACAGGGTTTACATAAAACATTGTCCATAAATGTTCTCAAAAGATTTTGACATGGTTGAATGAGCACACACTTAAAGCGGCGACAGACAGGTGCCTACATGAGATGCTATTGTGGGCAAATCTCCTTTGGAGAAGTGTTTACATGAACATACAAATAAGAGGCCCTCTTCTGGTTCTAAGTCAATAGGCGTTTTCACATCAGCCCGATGTTTTGAAATAGCGCGCTATTTTCTGACTTGGGAAATTAACCCGATCACTAAAATAGCGCGCTATTTGATAATGTCAACACAAATTAGCGCGCTAATTGTATCGCTCTGATCGAGAAAATTTCTCGAGTCCAACTCGGGAAATTTCCGAAATAGCGGGATGATTTGCGAACTAGCGCGCTATTTGATCATGTGAAATTGACTCAAGAAATTAGCGCGATGCATCCCATCGTGCCTAGTGTGTGTGATGGTGATCACGTGGGTAATTTTTTTGAAAGCGCGCGCTCTACTAGTATACCCGACACTGTTTGCGCATGCTCAGCTGTCGAATTAGCTCAAAAAAATTTCGGGCTAATTCTTTTCGGGCTGATGTGAATAGGAAATTAAATAGCGCGCTAATTTGCGATCGCGAAAAATATCTCGAGCTTGGATTTTTATCGGGCTAATGTGAAAACGCCTATTGTCACCGTTGAATCTTCTAATTTCTTTTTTTTTTTTTTTGCAAGAGTTGCATTGTATATCAAATGCAGTGCATCAGCATAGGGGGGGGGGGGGACTTGCACATTTCATGATTTCTTGGACAGCTTTTATTCTGCATTGTTGTTTGAAATGAAATTCAAGGCACTTGAGGGAACTTTCTTTTTCTGACTATTACCATCTATTTGATTGTAAATGGCAATAACTCAGGATTATTTTTGTTTCAGCGTATTTGATTGCATATATTTCAAGTGTACACAATTATGCTTATCTACATGGAGAGTAATATTGAGTGATGATTAAAAAAAAAAAATGCCTTCTGGTTGATACATGATTTTTTATTATTTTGTAAATCACCATCAAATCAAACCATAGTAGGGACCTACTGGCACCTTCTAGGTTATGGCATTGGGAGTAGAGTAAAAATGATTTGAAATTATTATGTCATGTCAGAGACAAAGTGATCATGATGACATCACACTCTAAATCTAATGACATCACTCAAGGATTAGGTAAAACTTTCTTCTGGCTCTGAGTCTGTTAAAACATGAAAAGTTTGCATGACTAGAGTTCAGTCGTTGCGGCTTCACTGTAAACTTTTTCCCAAGTTTTCACCTTCCGTGGGTGTTACAAATGAGGTCTCTCACTGTTGACATGAGATCAAGTGGGAAAAGAAAACCCCACCCTGATCTCCAAACATATTTAAACCACTTCTCAGACTTAGACTGGCCTCACTTTGTTCTTTTTCTACTTTGTTTTCTTCCTTTTTGTTTCGTGTTTGTGTTTGTATTTTCTTTTTTCTCCTCCAGAGCCACGGGTGAGTTTGGATGGTAAACAATACCGGTTACGCTTGGGTCACAGCCGTAGTTCAAGCCTGACCATAAATTATGCAGGCACACAACTTGTATCTCGCCGGCAGCCCTACTACGTCCCCCATACCCCCCCCCCCCCCCAACTCTATCTGCAGCATGGGCTTTAGCTGTCTATGGAGCCAAGCAGCCACCGATGGCGCAAGACGCCACACCTGGGGTAACCTAGAAGGCAGCGGCTCCCACTTGCCATGGAGTGGGTCCGTTCGTTATCTGGTGGGAACACTGGATGCATAATGCGGTGGCGTATTGTCTTTCCTTTAAGGGCTCACGCATACACACACTGCTGGCGGGGGTAGGACTCTATGGAATACGCATTAACATGTAATATGAAGTGTTTGGCTCTAATTGGGTCACTTATACAAGCTGAGATGTTCAAATGAGATGGACGAAGAACTGGCATATGCGTGTTTTAAAGCACGAACATAGAGTTCTACCCCCGCAGTAACTTTTCAGTAATTGCCATTTGGGATTAACTTGTCCGACATGGCCTGTAAAAAAGCATTGTCGGGGCCAGTTGAAAAACAAAAAAAATCAGGACCAATAAATTCTTTATTGCAACTGATTGACAAACTGACGAAAATAAGCAACGAATTAACCAGTGTTAGTCAACTCAATGAAAGAATTTCATGAATTTGAAGGACCAGTAAATTCTAGGTTCAGACCAGTTAAAAATGGAAAACTTGTTTGACAGGGACAGGTTGGACCAGTTTAAAAAATGGTTAGTGTACAGCCCTGGATATTATGACATTAATTTTGATAATCCAAAGGATTAATATTATTTAATATAGACTTATTTGATCTGCATCCATTAAAAGACAGTTTTAAGACATTTGCAAAGATCGGCAAGGAAAGTCACTGGCCAGACAGTGATTTTTTTTTTTTTTTTTTAAACTGGTTACTAGGATGAGGTGGATGAGAAAAGTTGTGGATTGCAAATATGTCAGATCCATCTACTGCCCTCCTAGCATGGTAATTTCATAACAACAAGTCTCTTGGCATTGTGTATGGTAATGATGCTGATAAAAGCATGAAAATTTTTATTGGGAGAGAAAAGGTAGGAAGAATAGAAAGAGAAGAAGAAGAAAAAGAAGGAGATCCATATGAACACTTGATATTGTCATAGAGAGAATAATTAAAAAGAAAGAGACACAAGGACTGAGAGAAAGAGAATGAGAGCATATAAAACAAAAATATAACAAACAGCAACAAAAGAGGGCAGTAGTTACAACGACACAAAAGGGAGACTTGTTTTGCCCTTATATACGAATCACAGGCTTGACCTATTTGCGTGTTGATAAGTATTGATTCACAGGAAAAGGTGAGGGGAAAGGGGGGAATAAATTGTCAGCTGTACCGATATCGATTGCTGAATGGGAGGACTGCAAATACCTCAGTCTCCCGTGCCCAAACCGTGTCGGACGTCGCTCTGATAGCAAGCATATTTTAGTTCTCACAATAATCATTCCTATTGCCTGCATTGATAACAGTGCCTTCTGCATTTAAGGGAGGGTACCCTTCCCTACAAAATTAAGGAGGGGGTGTGGCTATCATCATGAAGTAATGTTTTGGGAGCCAGAAGTTGGAGTGTATGTCGTTTTTAAACTCACTAGAGGTTGTAAGCATATGAAGAACTTTGACGGAGGAATCAAACTCTTCTGCTATTTACAAGAAGTCGGAAGGAGCGACAGGAAATTCACATAGTGCTTTTTTCGCTGCATGATGAAATCAATATATATTTCGCGCAAGGATTTGACACATTATGTTCACATACCACATGCAAAAACACTTTCACAGAGTTCTTAAAGAGAGGATGCACAGGATGTCTGGCTAGATATACGCCACCTTTCATGGTGACATCCATTTTGTCACCGCGTGTCAAAGACAATCGTCATAATCAGCAGATGTTGTTGACAGGACCGAGTAAAACAAGGAGAAAAAAACAAAAATTGATCTGGTTCTAGCCAGATCCGACAACTGAAAAAAGGTGTTGTGATTTGTCATTCCGGCAGACAGGACCGAATCAGTACTTTATATTTACAGTTGTCTGCGGTTGGTTTGCATTCGTTTCACAGCTGTCTGATAAATATCTGAAAGCATACTTTGTAAATTCTGTAATTCGAGCTTTTCAAAGTTGGCAGATTGCCAATTTCTGATAGTGTCCAAGCTGCTGACAATTGCCTACCTTCTTCCATATTTTTGAAAAAAAAAAATCAGACAGAAAAAAAAAGATTGTAAACAGGAAAATATTTGCCATGGCATGTGAATACTCTCTTCCCACATCTATTCAAGTACATGTGTACAACCATAACCCATCCCACCACTAAACTGTATAATCTGAGCCTTCTTTTTTTGCTTGAAAGAACATCGCTACCTGTGGCTGTGTGACTTTGATGATGTTCCTTTGGGGCTTATATTATAAAGTATCACAAGTATAAACGGGTTTTCCATTTGTTTTCAGCCAGCTACAGTAGTTTCTACATTTTTCCAGTACTATATTGGTTTTTCTACCTCCGTATATTCGCGAGATTTGTCACTGAATACAGTCAATTATGACAAAAGCCAGATCAATCACAGCTAATACAATATTGCCCAAAGGCCAGACATATCCTTATATTGCACGGAAATGAAAGCTCATCTGTAATAGGGAGATTTCTGTACTTTCCTTTTAAAATGCTAAATGCACAGTCAACACGTCACACTATAAAACAGGTCACTTTATTAGGCAAGCATCATGGTCACCATCTCTAAATCAACACTGCGATATGAGGCCTGTTCACACATACATGAAATGTGACAATCAGTTTTTACAACACAATGCAAACCATTGATTCTTACTTTTTATGGACACACACACACTCACACAAAATTGTTTAACTCTTGCAATAAGCATCGCGATGCAAAAATTATTCCATCTTGATTTTTCTTGGGAAATGTTTGCAGTAAGTTTTCCTACTTGCCATACCATTCTATCTATTTTTAAAATCCCATAATAGGTCCATCCACTCGGGTGCCTGTGGTCAAACTCGTCTCGTTGTTTAGGCATGTACAGTGTGGAGATTCAAAGTACTTCATTTGCAAACAAGTGACATATTTTTTTTTTTTTTTTTTTTTTTGGGGGGGGGGACCAACAGTGGCCAATGAAATCAATTTTCGCATCACAACGCAAAAAACCAGATTGCGAGCTCCTGTTGGTGTATACATGTGTGTGTGGCCATTATACACCTGGGGTGGTATTCTGAGACCGTTTTATCTCTGTTGTAAGTCTGTTGTAACAAATCGGTATTCTGAACACCGTTTTATCTCTGTTGTAACTTCTGTTGTAACTTCTGTTGTAACTTGTGTTTTATCTTGCGCACTCTTTGCCCGCGCATACCATTGTCTTAAAGCATGCGCACGCGCGTAACAGTTGGCGCAAACCTGAACACCCATTAGATTACACGGTATTCTGAAAACTGTTTTATCTTCTGTTGTAAGTCATGCCCCGTGTAAATTTATGCTTCTGAGATAAAACAGGGTGGAAGGTGTTTTAACTCCGTTGTAACTTTCGTTTTGGTAGATAGTGAGATAATTCATTAACTCAATATTGTGGTATGCGAGTTCAAAATAAACAAGATATACAAAAAGAAATAAAAACAATGTATGCGCAGAAAGGCAAAAGATATAGCAGTTTGACAAAATGTAAACTCATTCCACAATACAAAATTTGGTAACAGTAACATATTGCAAGTACATACGCGTAGTATAATTATGCACATAGATAAAACACAAACAGAAAGGTTACCGGCATCATCGGCAGTTTGTTTTAAGCACTATTCATTTCAAACATATCTTTCAAAATATTAAACATTCTTTTATATGATTTCACTATCTTCACCAATAAGAATTCATTATCAGTACCTTTGGGTGTTTGAAAAATATTTATTGCTGAGGATGGCGCGAATCTTGAGAAAAGTATTAGAAGTCTAAGGTTCCATGATAGAACTTGACGTGATATTGATCTGCATGAGATATCTTCTGAAGATAGTGACAACAACAACAACAACAATAATAACAATGATAATAATAAAATAACAATGATAATGACATGGCATTGCAATGGCTCAACTTAATTTAGAAGCGTCTAGCTCCCCATAAACCATGAAATTTGCGTTCCTCAATATATGAACGCCAGATATCTTATTTTTTCAACAAAATTTCAAATAAAAAGACTCAATTTCAGATAGTTTTGCGAATCCCCTACCGCACCAACTATCCGTCAAAACCGGTAAGAAGGTATAATGTTGTAACTTTATTTCATCTCTGGCTCTCTTTACCTGCGCATGCCATTGTCCTATTTGTGCGCACGCCAGAGAATGAGCGCTTGTTAAAACGCGCAGAGTTAAGCAAGGCGCATTTGCCCAAGGGAGCAATCTTATTGGTTGAAATGTCTTAGATGCTACTTCTAACGATATTTCCTATTGGATATGATTATTGCGATGGGCGTGGTTATCATGACTTACAACACCGTTAAAACAGTTTTCAGAATACCGATTTACAACTGTTTTAGCGGTGTTGTAACTCACAGACTTACAACACAAGTTACAACACAAGTTACAACAGAGATAAAACGGTGTTCAGAATACCACCCCTGAATATACTGCAAGAGCTGTTATTCCAGACCAAAATGACCCCAATGTCTTTATCATTTGTCTCCCCTATCAGTGTTAGCTCCAATGTGATTCTCCAAAAAAATTGTGTTTAATTAACATTTCAATCCAAACAGGGCTATGCTTGACTTCGTTCCAGCACTTGTGATTTGCAAACATTAAAAGAGAATGGAGTTCCCTGTCTGAGATGGTTCCATGACATTTGCTCCTGCGACAATTGCTCTCATGAAATATCTGCCACTATGCCAAACATAAACTCTACCCACAAATATAACACTAACCCTAATCGTAATTCTCACATCAAACTAAACCTGAAACTCTATCACAACCCTAACCCCAACCCGAAGTCCTTTGAGGAAATAATACTGCAAGAATTGTTGCAGTCCTGAGCAAATGTTGTGTTACCACCTGAGATGTAGTAAAAAACACACACAAACACAAACACACATCTACTGTACCTATCTAGCTATCTATATCTATCTATCTACCAATAATATGAAATATTTATATAGCGCTTTAATAATACAAACAAGTTTCGGGCTATTCAAATGTATCAAAATATATGTGTATAACACATACACATATGATGACATACATGGTATCCCGGGGTACCACAGGAAAATCTGCCATTTTGTTGAATTATTTATCTTTTTAAAAAGGTTGTACCCTGGATTGCCATAAAGTGGAAATTATTTTGGTGCTGGAGCTAGCGGCGCTAGCCACTACACTGCAGTGCACTGAAGCACGTGCTATTGCTAGCACAGCGTGCCATGCATGCATTGTAACATGCAGTGGCATGGGAGTGACTACGCACACGCACACACAGTGCATGCATTTCTCTGCGGCTGTCCCCGAGTGGACGTGAGGTGATGCTACACGACGCAGTAACCCGGGGTACTACGTTACCCCGGGGTAACGCGTGATGCATCATACAAAATTGTATGCCTATTACCCTTCTCATTCCCTTATCAAATTCATTAATCAACTGCTTTGGAAGAAATTTCCCTTCTTACAACAAGAAGAAATAAACATGATGTGTAATTGCTGGGAATCCACAACAGAAATAATACAGTACATTGATAACAAAGTATGCTCACTGAATTTGTTCTGAAAGCTCCAGTGTAACGATATTGAAACAATTAGTGAATAAGAGCTCCTGTTGTGGGGGGGGGGGTGAATGAAGACATTGGAGGATTAGAAGATAAATGCAGTTAGATCAAAGATTTCAGCTGAAAAGCAAATGAAGCATAATACAATTGTACATATCAATATCTGGGAGACTGATACATGTTTGCTTTCCCCCTATTCAACTACTCGCAGAGATTTACAAAAAGCAGGACAACTAAGTGATGATTGCACAAGCACGGGACAAACTCACATCACAGGTCACAGAAGTGTGACTACCCCAAACAATTCAACATATCATGTGTGAAGCTGTTCCATGGTCTTGATGCAATGAACAGAAAAAAAAATGCATAAAAAAGGCAAAAATAGGGAGAAACACAAGGGGATTCTTCCTAAGTGCACACAGCAATGAAACAACAAAAAAAGTTATCTTCAAAATTATGATGACTGCAGTAGAGGAGGCCATAAAATCAGGACAGCTGACTTGACGAGGCATTTTTCTGTTATCTGATGGGGGGAGCATGATGGGGCCATGGGGACAGCCGTCCTGGCAGTAAGCTGAATCCGTCTCCATGGCGACACCATGGAGACGGGCATCTGGTTTCTAATGGGGGCTTTGCAAGTTAGGCAATCTGATGGTTAAGTACCCCTCTTCGCTTTTCCTTTTCTTGTTCAAGCTTTCTAAATATGCTTGCATATATTCTTGGATCCATAAATAGCAGTCCGTGCCGTACAAAAGGAGCAGTTTGTGAAATTTAGAAATATTTCTCAAATTTCTGTGCACAGATCTTTGTGCACTTACTGGTCAAAGTATACACAGCTGTATCATGTCGCAACTAGATTCAATCATAACATTTCATAACTTTCCAAGAGTACCTCTGAATTAGATGTCAGATATGATCAATGTTTTCTTGTACTGTTGGTTTCTTTACAACAACTACTGGACTCTAGTTCAATGTGCACTTCATGATTTCCTGATTGACAACTATAAGGGTGATGTAACACCTACACAACTGTAGAAATATGGCACCAATCAAACATTTGCAACCAAACAGGCAAGTGAAAATGTAAGAACCACAAATATGTGCACAACAGCACCACTTGACCCTTTGTTGTCTGCAAGAGATACTACGACAAAGATTTTCCTCCTGTCATGAGGGACTGCATTTCACATACACTTCTTCCATCAATAACCGTTATGCTCATTACATTTATAAGGAAAAGAAAAATCCCACCCTCATAAAAGCTTTCTTGCACATCTCTTGACAAGCTCTTTGAAAAGTTTTGCAGAACGGTTTCCAAGCCATTGTTACTCCCAAATCACATGTGCTTGTGTGTGTTTACATTCTGTACGGGCATTAAAAAAACCCCTAAAATCAAAACAACAACAACAACAACAACAACAGCAACAACAACAACAACAACAGCAGCAGCAGCAGCAGCAACAACAACAACATCAGCAACAACATCAACAACAGCAACAACATCATCAACAACATCAACAACATCAACAACATCAACAACAACAACAACAACAACAACAAGACCCGCTGGAAACAGGGCTCACGTGACTGCTACTGCATCACAGGAGCAACTGTGGGGCAGAGGACAAGGGACTCTTTCCATATTTTGCAGACAGAAGAACTACAACACTGGGAACCAGTCACTCAGACAGGACGATAAATGATGACTCTCTCGTCAAAATCAACTAAATCATTCCTTCGAATGAATGAAACATTCCCCGCAATTTGTTTCTAACCATTTCACCAAACCAATGGAATTTCCTAACTAGGGCTATGGCTGGAAAATGGCATCCTCAGGACAAAACTTTGGTGACCTTTGAACTTTGTTCAATATCAATCTATTCAGACAAATGTCCATTCATTTCTATTCAAACCTTGCGACCAAATCATTTACACTTTAACATTTCCAGCTGAAGTCAGAACCGGAAAATGATTTTCCAGGAAATGTTCAATGCTTACGATTTCACTTCTTTTTGCCACGACCTTTCACCCCATGTCATTTCTCGCCAGTTAATTTCTGCCATTCCTCACATAGTAATGTACCACTGGACACACTCAAAACTGAAGAAATGGCATAACAATGACAGCTCTAGCAAAAGTGCACTGACCATAGATGGAGTTTGACATTTGATATGGACAGATTTTCATCCAAACTCTTTTAAATTATATTTCACAGACTCAGTGCATCTACAACTCATATAGATTAAATCAAACCACGGGGGTGTTGTTTAAATTGTTTGTTCCATGTTTGCAAGATCTGCTCAAGAATGTGGATACCCACAGGAATGAAGAGACAGACAGACAGACAGACAGACAGACAGACAGACAGAGACAGACAATCCTTAAAACATTTTGTAATGCACCCACTGGGAATGGAAGACCACAAAGAATATTTGTGCAGGCATAGAATCCATCAGATGGCAGGGCATCTCAGTCTAGGCCTCCTTGAGACCTTTTTTCCCTTCTGTATCTACTTTAAACTGGCAGAAGCCATGACGGTTTCAAGCGTACAGAGGATAGGGTGAGGTGGGGGTAGGGTGAGGTTGGGGGGATTGGAGAACATTCTTGATCAGAGAAAGGGGCTCCTTGTTGCTTTAAAGGGTTAATTAGTCAGTACCCATATTTAATGAACACTGATGATTTTCAGCATACCATGAACAATATATATTGTCACATCTTCAACAAATATTCAGGGCTTAGGATGATTGCTTGACCCCCCCCCCCCCCCTCCCCCGGGGAAAAAAAATGCAAATGTTGGAAGCAAAATAAATAAATAAAGAAGAAGAATGTGTGTAATTATCTCAACTTGTAAGAGAGATACAATCAGATCATTTAACATATTTTCAAATATTGTCAAAGAAACTGGATAGTGCATTGCATCTTCTTGTAAGTTGATGTAGAGTCTAATGGAAATGATGAAAGCAGTATTGATTTGTTCTATGTTGTCTGTAAGAATTTTGATTTGTGTCTACACAGTTTTGGGAATGTTCCCTCATAAAATGGTGTCAACATCTGGTAGCTTACAGTTGCAACACTAGTTTCTGCATATCAAACTGCAAGCACGTGGCAACCTTTCAACGTGACTAACTCACTCAACAAAATGCGGAGATAGTTTACATTTAAAAAAAAAAAATAAAATTCATGAAGTTCCCTTTAAATGATTGAAGAGTGATCTTTTCTGAGAGGATTAGGATAAGAAGATTAGAGAAAATTAAATGTCCAGCATTCCGGAAAATTGAAATAAAAGCTTTCGGTCGCTAATCCCCCCTCCTTCCCAAACACATTTTATTGTCTACATTACTTCGTGTCTAATGTTTCGCTTTGTGCTTGCTGTTAATGCACAAATTTACTCTTGGGAACAGGATTATCTTTAATACCCAGGTACTGGCTTTCATTTAAACTCCGCAGCTCTACAAGAGTTTCATTTTGCTCAAAGCCAAATGGGGTTTCACTTGCCAATGAAAGGAGAAAAACAATTTAAAATATCTACCTATCTATCTATCTATCTATCTATCTACCTACCTACCTACCTACCTACCTATCTATCTATCTATCTATCTATCTATCTATCTATCTATCTATCTATCTATCTATCTATCTATCTATCTATCTATCTATCTATCTATAGAACCATTCATTCAATCATTCACTTATTTATTCATTTATACATATAAATACATCTAAATAGGATTGACCAGTAAAGACAAAGTGCACAAAAATGATACCACTTTTAACAGTTTCCATGGACTATAGTGCCCTTCAACCAATCTATATAGGCATCTGGTTTGCTCTTCAGAATATGCTAGCAAGGAGAGAAAGCATCATGCTAGGGGAACTGAACAAGGTGTGAAAGACAAGGGCTTCAGAGAAGAAAAGACAGTCGTGGCTTCCAACGAACTGTAATAATTAAAAGCATTCATGACACAAAATAATTCCTCTCTTATATTCTGAGATCACACACTAAGACCACGACTACCATCATTTTGCCATTGTCATGGCAACTGTCACCAGCATTGTTGGAAGTACAAGATGCATCATTGTCATTGTTGTCGTTTTCATGGGCATCTGCATTATCACCACAATAATGATTGATATCATCAATAACATCACCATCATCATCATCACCGTTACTACCATCACAATCACCAATACCAACACCATAATCACAACCATTATCACCATCTATCACCATTACCAACACTATAATCATCACCATTACCACCACCATAATCACCATAATTGCCACCATTATCACAATCCATCAGCATTACCAACACCATAATCACCATCATCACCACCATCCATCACCATTACCAACACCATAATCACCACCGTCCATCACCATTACCAACACCATCATCACCACCATCCATCACCATTACCAACACCATAATCACCACCGTCCATCACCATTACCAACACCATAATCACCATCATCACCACCATCCATCACCGTTACCAACACCATAATCACCACCATCCATCACCGTTACCAACACCATAATCACCACCATCCATCACCATTACCAATACCATCATCACCACCATTACCACCAACAGAATCATCATCATTATCAGAGTTATCACCACTACGATTACCACTATAATCACAATTATCATTATCGATTATGATTACCACTATCACTATGGCCTCATCAGTCCTGACTCATATTCACACAAAGATTGTTACAAATAGATGTACGAGACATATAGATGTACAATCACTGACAATTCTAGCATACCTTTGTTTTAAAAAAAAGGCTATTCCTGACAACCACAAAGCTCACAAAAGGCTTACCTGATATAACAACTATTTCAAGCAACCAGAATTCAAACAAATGAAATGCTATTCTGCAGGAGCAGCTTGATTGAACAACTCATATTTAAAAGTTCAATGGAAGTTAGAAATATCCATGCAGTGAATAAATTACTTAACCCGCACAGTGGGAAGGCTTGCACCTATACAAGGATTTCTCCCTTTTAAATCATTTCATGTCTTTGATGTGCTGTAAGTGCAACACAGGACTTCAGAAACTTTGTCAGTAGTCAAATGTTTTCACAGTCCATTTACTTCTGGTTTAAACCTTTCAAAATTGCTCCATTATCACAGGCACACACAGTTGTAATCGTCTGCATCAAAATGTGTTGAAAAAGCAGCTCACCTTGATGAGAAAAGACAAGAAAGAGCTCAGAGCCATGGATGCCAGGCGGGGTCCATCCGACACAGATTGTCTGGACTGTTGGCTGCTGCCACGAGGGTGCTAACTTTGCTCTCTCCACCCTCAAACTGGGCCAGGTCTGTTGAGGATATACATGAATTAAATTCAATTTGATTTAATATCCCTTTAAAATGCCATTTAAAACACTTTACTTCAATCTAGCTCAAATTGTATTCAATTGAGCTGGATTATTTAATCTCGCTTTTTTAATTTACTTAATTTATTTAACTGAGCTAGATTATTTAATCTAGCTGTTCAATTGAGCTAGATTATCATTCGTTTCCATCATATTCAATTGAATTTAAGTCAATATAGGGTAAATCAGTTCAATGCAGTTCAATTCAATTCTATTTCATTCTGTTCAATGTAGAGGAATTCAATTCAATTCAAATATATTTCTATTCTAACACAAAGAATGAATGGAATACTAATTCTCTGTGAAAGTCCACACTACTTGGGAGACAATGTAAATTACTAAAAAAAATGTATTCCAACTGAACATTCTCAATATTGGTTAATATTCTTGCTCTTTTATATCTTCTTTGTAGAACTTCAAGAGGCATAGAAAAAAAAATAAACAGTGGGATATTCATCAGCAACAAAGAAGTATGATACATGATTTAAGTAGGTCTAACTGCAGCTGTTCCAATTTCTCTGATTATCAGAATATGGTATATTCAGTTACATATGCAATATGGATTTTCATGCACTATTTGACTGTCTAAAAATAGTCAAGCAAAGCATTTGCATACTTGTGAAGAGGTGCAATACAATACTTGGCAAGAGAGAAAATGTTGAGGTAGGGCAAGAAACCTTGCCCAAACTTGCACTGTCTGTTAAAACACTGAATAAAGCCCGCCGCACACTACGCGATTTTGCCCCGATTCACCGGTCTTAAGACCTTAAGACTAGAAGTGTGACGTCACAGTCTTGCCAGTTTCCAGTCGTACGACTGGGTCTTAGCGCCATTCGTAGAGATTTGACATGTTGAATTTCTACGACTGGTCGTGGGCTTTCAGCCATTCACAATGCAGTAAAATGCAAGCGCACGCAGTGCGCACGCTTTACAGTCGGGTCGTATAGTGTGCGGTGTCCGGTCGTACGACTGGTCTTAATACCTAGCTTGGCTTAAGACTTTAAGACCAGTCTGATCGTGTAGTGTGCGGTGGCCTTAAGTACAACGTACATAAGCAATTACATCTTTGCAAATGAACTCCCTTGTCAGAGAGGTGGCTTTTCACACACACACGCACAATTTGCTCACATACATACACTTAATTTGTCAGCATAGGAGAAATACACTCCTCTCATCCAGAGCACTAATCTTACAGTCACCCAACAAAGGATCTATAAATCTAGTGTTGACACCCCTCCCCCAAAAAATAAAAAACAAACCCCACAACAAACCAACCAAACAAACAAAAAACACACACAAGAACACAAAAGCTGCTTAATGTATGCAGGCTGCGGAAAGGTGGGATTTCAGATGTACAGCTCGTATACACACAAGCCTACAACAAGAGAAATGCATGGAACTGTAGAAACTCAAAGCGAGTCATGTTGAGGTGAACTCACTCTGCAGCCTGGTCATGATTGCATTGATCGCCTTGGTGACGAGCGTGATGAGAAGCTCGCTGTCTGACTGAGACGACTGCGCAGTTGTGGCAGATGAAGAGGAGGATGAAGTGGATGATGATGAGTTGGAAGATGGATCATCTTGTTTCTGGGAGAAAAAAAAAAGGAAAAAAAGGAGATTTTGAGACATTACTGAGCATAATCACATGAACACAACAATCTAATCAACAGTGAGTGAAAGTTTTAGTCCTTGAGACACAATCTATTTGTAATTCCAGAACCATGAAGATTAACTGAAATGTAATATTACATAGTACACTCATACTCGGGTTAGATCTGAGTATGTACGCCAATGACGTTTATGATGGTTACTACTAAAACACTGGTTAATCAGACTGAGAGTGTATCCATGTTGATACAGGGCAATTTGCTAACAAGTTGCAATGAAAGCAACTCAATGCACGAATCATTGATCTGAACAAATTGCATCAGCTTGGCACATTGCGCCATACAAACAGGAAGAAGACGATGATGAAGAAGAAAAAGAAGGAGACTCATCTTCACCTTTACCTTCTTGTGCCAGGCAATCATCTCATCCCTGAGGACAGCCTTGAGGATGGCTGGTAGCTGGAAGGAGGGCTGGACCAGGCACCGAGCGATGGAGATCATGCAGGCGTTCAGCATCCCGCTCACTCCCACCGTGGTCAGGAACTCGGCAATGTTGGGTGTCAGCCGGAATGGGACTGGCCGATTGGCGTCCAGCTCCCCTATTAAAAGACAGAGAGAAAGAGACAAGAGAGTGAAAACATCATTATGAGGCATGAATGTCTTACAGTGGCCTACCATAGGGAGACACCTAAGACATGTAATATGTGATGGCAAAGTCTTTTTTATGGTTAGTTTTGAAGAAGCAAATGGTTCCCCTTCCCCAACCCCCCTTTTCTGCCCCCCCCCCCCCAGTGTTTTTTTTTTTTTTTTTCACATATTTTATGAAGTTCAGTGTGAGAGTGTAGGAGTTTGTGTATGTGTGTGTGTGCATACATTTTGCAATAGATGATGAGCTCTGGTGGTAAATAAGGAAAGTCTGATTATTCTCACATCAAATTATATCAGAAGCATACACAAGCATAACATCTCCAATTTTCACAGCAATGTTCAAATTCATTTTGTTGGATTTTGTGTGTGTGTGTTTGTGCAATTTAAAAAAAAAAAAAGCTACGAATGCCAGGCACCAAGTGCTGTGATAGCTTACTAGACCTTTAATAGTGTTATAGTATTCAAACACTGAATGGTGAGACTTACCACTCGTGTCGTCGATGTCGAAGCGGAGGTAGAAGACAGATAGCAGGCCTGAGTTGCGCTCGATCTGGATGATCTCTGGGTTGAGGCGGGTCAGATGGAGAACAAACTCAGCCAGACCAAGGAGGGCTAGCTGACCGGTCATCTGGGCGGGTCAGACAGACAAATATAGAGTTGGAGATGGACAAGCGTATGTGTTTGAATTCAAGATAAAGCTCCCTTACTTTGTAAATTTTGCAGTCTGTGAAAGCTGTCTTGGAGTTTTCTGGAGTTTTCTGTAAACTTCTACCAAGTTCACACCAACAAATCTTTTCATTGATTAAAAGCATGGTATACAAAGCATGCTAAATGTCGTAATAACAAATGACAAAGTGACAATATATAAATGAGAGAGTGTGCAGTGTTTAGATATATTCATTTTGTTTATTGACAGGAAAGCGAGCTGGAAAATTATACATAAGTGCCTTCGTGAAACAATTCAACCTCAAGACAGTGCTCATATCAGTTGAGAAGATGCGGATTCTATTCTTTTCTTTTTCCATTCAATTTAAACTTTATTACCAACCAACATATCAATTCTTTCAAATCTGATAATTTCAAGAAGACAATGTAAAACCAAATATATTATTATCCATTTGAGAGCTGATGAGATAGCTACAGTAGGTAGGGGGGTGGGGATGCTGGGACTCACCATCTTGCGGAAGGCGAAGTAGTCGGTGGAGGTGGGGAAGGTGTCCAGGGCCCACTCCCTGAGGAGCGTCCTGGGCACCATGTTGGTTTGGACCTCCTTCAGAATGTCCCGCAGCACCTGGTGGCTGGCCTGCGACCCCCGGTGCTGCACCACCGCCAGCCGCTCGTAGTAACGGTTGATGGGCGGGTCCGTCTCCACCTGTTGCTTGGTGCACCACTGCCATGGCAACAACAGCAAGGATGGAGATGAAGAACACCAGGAGAAAAAATGTCAACTCTCACTCTGCACGTATAATGCATTTGTACACTAGAACATCATGCAATGCCCCACTAAAACATGCACGGAAATGAAAAAGTGCCCAGTGCCATCTTTGTAGGGAATGGTGATGGTTGGTGGGATGGGATGCCAGTTTGGACGGAGAGCTGACAGAGAATTTGAAGGGCTGGGGAGGGTGACTTTGGGCTTGCGGCATCACAAACTGCAATGTCTGTATGTTGTGGTACAAGGGAAGCACAATTTTTCTGCAAATCTCAATATGACCTTTGCATGTCTTCCACGGAAATGCCGGTTCATACAACATCTATGTAGCTGCTACCACATTGTAACACTACAAAGTCCCAATAATTATGAATGGAAGTACATTGTACTGGCAAACACTGAGATCATAATCATACATTATGACATCTGGAACCATATCATATATTGCCTTTCAGAAGACAATAGTATGAGGAAGTGCAGTTTCCAGTAATACTTGATATCCACATACATATACCAACGTGCACTGCAGCATTGTATTTCTTTCCCTTTGTGATTATCGACTCAGTGTAACAGTATAACAAAAACAAAATAGCCATAGAGCTCCCATCAAGATAGAGAGTGTGATAGATGGAACATGGTCTTAAATGCTTATGGGACCTCACTATAGCCTGTGCAATGTAGGTGAGATTGACAAGGTGTCATTTGCAGACTGGTTATCCTATCTCAAACATACCTTCTTGTAGATGTCTAGCAGTGACAAGGAGGAGGGGCTGTCTTCCACCAGTCTCATCTGTGGGGACACAGCCACAACCCTGGGCACAGTGAACTGCAGTTGTCTCTTCGCAGTTTCCTGGAGGAAAGGAAAAAATATTAATTTTGTAAACAAACATGATTTCATTTCATTTCCTTCTTACCTGCATGTGTGCCACATTCATACGCCCGATTATTATTTTATATATTTTGCTCATAAGCACAACGCGCACTAACAGATCAACAGTGAGTTGGCTCAGTCGGTAGCGCGTCTGCCTCACGACCACGCGGCCCGGGTTCGAACCCGAGTCTGGACTGAGCAATGTTGTGTGTAAACATACCGTCCCCTCTATAGCAAGAGGCAAAACACTCTGTCCCTCGGATAGGACATAAAATGGAGGTCCCGTGTATGAGAGTTTCACAGCTCATGCACGTAAAAGATCCCGCTTCATTCATTCATCGAAAAGAGCAGGGTGTCTAACCCGGTGAAGTGGTCCCACCCCACATCCAACTGGACCCCATGGAAGACCAGCTTAGTGTAGCTGAATATGGGCTATCCAGCCATCTTCACATATGGAAAATGAACAACAACAACAACAACAACAACATATTGCAATATGCAACAGTACATTGAAAGCGTCACAGCCACACAGCCTTGTCAAAAAATGTACATCGTGGTAATGCTTGCAATTTCCTCTACAACTTTGCAGTACTACATTTCTAGCATAAATGTTTCTATAAACTGTTTCATGGCTCTGGAAAACATTCTGTTTTCCAAAAGCACTCATGCATGGCGGTCTGAGAATAATGTGACACAAGAGGGTTTACATCATGGCACACAAAGAGATAATAAATCAGCACGACACAAGAAAATACTACGAATGGTAACATGGACACTGCATAAACCCAAATACAAGATAGTCCCTTTGTATAATGATTAGAAAAAAAAAATACTTAATTTGTCATGTTTGATGTTTCATGGGAAATCACACATGTTCCTTTACTGCTGGACAGATTGTTAACGACTAGATTTGAAGCAAGGAAAAAACCAAGGACAGGCACTTGGAATAAAAAACTGGCGTCTACATAAGTTGAGAACTTGATGCGTTGAAATGTCAAAAGTCACCTGAACACAATTCTAAGGCAGGACTCTATCAAATCAATCAACTAACTATGTCATTGCCACAAACAGACCTGCACTATTTCCCTTGCGATAGCACAGCAGTTGCTAGTGACAACATAATAGCTAAAGTACTGTAAAAGTGGCTATTTTTGCACAAGTAACTTTTTGCGCTTGGCCCGGTAAGATGAATTTTGCATATTTTGGATTCCGCTGAATCAGGATATAAACTACTGGGACATATGGTCTGCAAAAATATCTGTGTACTTTCATTTTCACGCTAGCTTCTGGTTGTGCAAAAAGCGTGAAAATTTCCACTTTTACAGTATGTTGAGTCTGAACAACAAGCGCACTTTACCCTCCTGAGAAGAGATCTTAAAATTTACGGATGAAACTAAACACAATAAAGTGAGGCTACAATGACAGTACTGAGTGAAAATAATGTCACATGACTACTATCAGTGACTAATGACTAACAACTTATATCAGTGACCACTACTCATGACTAGTGACTGATAACAACGAAAAACGGTACAGTGGAGATGTGAGAGAATAGGGCTTGTTTTCTCTTCCCTCACCTTCCTCTTGGCAAGGTAGTGATTCAGCATTCGCAGGACTTGGAGGACACGTTCTTCTCGTCGTGACTCTGCCATACTGGCATCGTTGACCACCAGGTAGGGATAGATCTGGTGGATAAAAGTAGAAGAATGAATAACAAAAGGAGACAAATGATTCACACGCTGGTGTCAAAAATCATTTAACATCTTTCTCTTTTTTTTCTTGATTATATGCTAATTTTTCTTGAAGATGATCAAAGAAAGTCTGGTGGGAGGGAGGACCGAATAGGGTGACACTCACCTTGCCGTTACTGCCCCTTATGTAGAGGCGGCGGGCAGCCGTGTTGTGCTTGTGGGTGATCTCGACGTGGGGCATGAAGCGGGCAATGCGGATAGTGTAGTGGCTGTGCTTCGGCGTCAGGAACTCGCCGGGCAGCTCGACATCGGCCGTTGCCGACGAGAAATGGCTGAGGAAGCGACATCGCTCCTCAATCAGGAAGGACCTGGTGGTCAAGCACAGAGAGAGGGGGATCACATTAACATAGCAGAATCATTTTTCTATCAAGTTTGTCCCCAGGCCATGCAGTCCCAGCAACATGCAGTCAGTCATGCTGATAAATGCTGCCAGTATTCTTACATCTTTTAACATCTTATGTTTTTTCTTTTGATTTCAAGGGTGCTATATTGTATACAGGGGCTTACTGCTATTCAAAGTTTTCTTCACGTTCACTAGTCCTGTAGTGTAAGTGAATGTGCTGCCATAATACAGACCAATTTAATACCTTTCACCATATTACATGTATGTGCTGCAGCGGTGAGCTGTTTGAAGCGCTCACTCAATTGGCGTGACCGTCCATGAAATTCATCTTAGCAAGCCAAGCACTAAGAATTACTCACGAGAAAATCTCTGCTTTATCAGCAGTTGCTTTCACATACAAGTGTCAAACTTGGAGATTGACCCGGAAGCAAACGAGGTTCACGCTAACTCACAAGCTTGTTGATTATTATGTCCACACGGAGTGAAACTACCAGTGGGGACCCCCAGTAGCTCATGGAGAGAGCGTAAACCCTAAGATGTCTTGTGGTTCTACGTAATCATTGACTAAACTTTAAGATTGCTAACTTTCGAGTGCATCCACACGGCACTAAACTACAAGCTAATCATCGAGAGTTAAGTTTTCGACCTAAACTTAAAGTTTAGGAACAGCGTGTGAACGTAACTAGTATGAGAAAATGAGGACAAGAACACCATGGACTCACTTTGGCAGGAGTTTGGTCCTTGTCTCAATGATCTTGATCCACTTCTTCAGCATGGAGATTAGGTTGCGCAGCTTGGTGGCGCCGGGCTGCGTGAAGTCGAAGTCGATCTTGAACTGGTTCTTCAGCTTCTGGAAGATGGGGTCCTGGGCCGTGGCCTGGGCCCGCCGCACCAGGAGCTCCGAGGCGGCGGTCGACAGCGTCTGCGTCACGCTGCTCACGTTCTCAATGCCCACACCGCCGAAGGTGTTGACCAACTTCTTGACGAAGCTCAGTGTGTGCGGGGTGACCTTGGCTTCCACGACTGTCAGTACAAAATACAACACACAAACACACACACACACGAGGAGGAAAGTGAAGATGGCAAATAAGTCGCTGTCCGCAAGTACCTCTTCAGTGTGTGTAAAATTAAAGGTACTATTTACCATTGGGAGCAGTGATTTAAAAAATGTTCGAGTTATCACATTTGATGCATATGTGTAGGTCAGTTGTATCACAAACATCCTACCATATAAGAATTTCGCAGTAAAGCCTAAAATATAAGGAGTTATGACTATTTTTCTCAATAAACCATAAGTGTAGACGGTTTAGTCTAGAAACAATCTTATTATAACTATTGTTCACATTTTGCATATTTAACAACACTTAACATTGATTCTAATGATTAACATTTTCACATTTCTATCCTTAACTCACATTTTATAACTACTTTGAAGCATTAAAGCTGGATTTTTGTTTCCTCTGCAAATGGTAAATAATGTCTTTAATGGTTACAAGGCCCTCTGCAAGAGCAGTGAAATAATATAAAGGCTACACCAGGTATATACAAGTATGCCCATATCGTCGGCCTCATGCCAAAAGGGCCCTAACACTGTACAAAGTCTATGGTGTTAAGGCCCTTTTGGCATGAGGCCGACGATATCATCATATTGTCACCTTACTTGGAGAACACTGGAAACTTGTACTGCATATGCACATGCAGTGTGGCATTGAAAATTCACTGTGTGTTCTGCCTGGCTCCATGTATAAAGTTGAATTTGATTCTTGCTGTGACACAAATCAATCATCTGAGGTCCACTTTCTACACTCTGAGCTGAAAATTCCCATCAAATATCACTGTGGCGGACTGCTCTTACGCTTTTTCTTTTTCCCGACACATTCACATTTTTAAAGTTTTCATAGTCAAGTCCTGTATGCCTCTATGCCTCTTATGGCTACAATCCTTTTCTAATGTCTCAACTTTGTTGGCGAGCTGTTGCGGCTGTCGTCACTAAACTCTACGGTGTGCGGTTCTCTCTCATCTTACCTGCCCCCCTGTTCTCAAAGGCGACAGCTTGACACTTGGCCAGGGCCAGCCGCAGGTGGCGGAGTACCTCCTCGTACCAGTTCTCCCTGAACCAAACCATCTGGAGATTGAAAGACAGATTGCAGTGTAAATGGATGAGGTAGGGATGTGTAATGCATGAAGGGGAATAAAAATAGAAGATATATTTGTTCCTCCTGAAGTTATATCAAATCAGTTACAAATAATAATAATAAATCAATACATAATGAAGAATAATAAGTACAATTTTATGAATCAAATTAAAAACATTGGTTTTGATCGCATTATACAGTTCCAGTACGATGTCCCCAACACACAATGATATAGCACATATATATCTCATGTTACAAAAAAGAATTCTAACTGAAATTCAATCATGCTTTGATTCAACACCTTTTCAGCTTCAGGACATCATTATGCATTTTGAAATCACAATGCTCTCTATTGTCAAATAACTCACATCATTCATAAGCCATATATTCAACGAGTTTAATTTGTTGCGAATCAGGACTTTCGGACAATTTTGCAAAGGGGTTGAATTTGCGATCGTAGGGGACCGTAGGGGACCATAAAGAACAGAAAAATACACACATGCATGTTGCATCTTTGTCAGGTCTAGCATTCATATCTTTGTGTCTTGTTAAATTCGCAATCAGCATCTAACTTGCGAAATTTGCGAAAATGAATACCTCGCAAAATAAACAGCGTATACAATATGCAGTCTCTGTCGATTGAAAGAGTTTAGTATGATTTTGCTGCAGGCAATCATACCTGGTCCACGATGCCCTCCAGCGATGAGAGGAGGATCGGGTGGAGGTCCCGCTGCACCCCCATGATTTTGGAGCACCTGACCATCGGGACCGAGGCGCGGATGGGGCCGGGGTTGTTGCTGACGCTGCTCCCCAGGCCTGGAGCCGGAGTGGCCGTGGTGGAGGTGGTGGAGGTTGTGGTGGTTGTGGCTGACGTGCCATTAGTGGTGGCAGCAGTGGTGGTGGAGGATGTAGTTGCAGGTGTTGCCGTGGTTACAGCAGATGTGGTGGTACTGCTCTTGGCATCTACAATGAGAAACGTTATAGAGATTACTGGTGCCTCTTTCATACAGATGAAAGGGATCAGGGGGGTATTTCATGAAGCATTTTGGTCAGTTAGTTTATCGGACAAATTTGCTCTCGGCTAATCAGATGCAACAAATTTCAGTAGCTTGTAACAGTTTGTCAAAAAAAAAAAATCTGGCAAAACCCTTCATGAAATGCCCCCAAGAACCATCACTGGCTATGAGTAGAGGCTTGGTAGTCTATCGGATACAATACCTGCCTAGCTATCAGGAGGACATGTGTTTAAATCCAACCCAAGTATGCATGCCTCTGATATTTATTGTGGTTATTACTCAAACACTGAATAATCTGTCTTTATTTACATTGATAAAGGGCAATTTGCTAATCAGTTGCAATAGAAACTTGATGCAAGAATCACTAATTTTAAGTTTACATATTAACATCACATTAAAGATATGCCCAAGATTTAATCCATCCTCAAGACGAGGTTTAATCACTTCAACTGTGATGCTATCATCATCTCTCCCACAGTGACATCACTTACCACCAGCAGCTGAGGTGGTGGCAGTTGTCGTGGCAACGGTGCTCCCGTTTCCTTCCGTCTTGATCTCATCCTTGCTGGTGGCCGGCTGACCGGTGCCAACGGTGTTGCCGGATGCGGCTGGCTTTGCCGACGTGGTAGATGCCTCGCTGGTGGTGGGCGTGGGAGGTTCTGATGCTGTCGCAGCAGCGGCCTTGGCAGCCAGGGAGGTGGACGAGAGGCGACGCAGATGGGCGATGGATGCATCCCCACTCTTAACTGTAACAAGAGAGCAAGAGAGTAAACATAGAAAACTGTATCACTCATACATTCAACACTTCCAAGAACACCTTTTTTTCTTTTAAGATTGACTCATCCTAAATCACATGATAAATAAAGAGCATTTACTACTTGAAGAGCAACTTTATTTCTAAATGCCATTTGCTATAACTCTATAACAGAAAAAAATCATTCTTATTTCTCCAAAAACACATCTCAATATCAAATTTAGCACTCATTGACTTTGATCAGTCTCACAAACACACACACATGCACAGACACACACAGAAATACAGCAAAAAGGAAATGTATGCAACCATCTTCAGTCGGCAAGTTGCCTTGGAATGACAATTGTCACGCTAATAATTAGAATTCAGCTTCCTGAATGGCTGTTGATGCGAGGTAATACAGGTATTCGAGCTCTTTATGCAAGCCAACCCCCCCCCCCCCCCCCCCCCATGATGTCAGAGGTACCAAGTCACATTTACTGAGATTACCCCATTATGTGCTATTAAAGTGCTTTTTAGGACAATCCTGTACATAAGAGTGATTGTAAATGAGTGAGTTAAAGGTGCTCCCAGAAATACTAAGATGTAGTGATTTACAAACAGCCCTTTACGATGAACATCACCTATGCGTAGATGTATTCTACAGGTTATGGTTACATTGAAATGTGTGACTGATTGGCTATCATGCCTTTAGTACCTTATATTATTATTATTATTAGTAGTAGTAGTAGTAGAAGTAGTAGTAGTAGTAGTAGTAGTACTAGTAGTAATAGTAGTAATAGTAGTAGTAGTAGTAGTAGTAGACCCCGTTTACAGTGCGAGGCTCGGCCGTGGCTTGGCCGCGGCCGAGCCCAGCCCCGCTTCAGTGTAAATGCGCAAAAGGCCAAATGCGAGGCAAAAATTGGCCTCGCATTTGGCCTCGCTCTGGAGGTGGTCTTGGCTGCGGCCGAGCCCGGCCTTTCCTCAGTGTAAACGCAAACTGGGCCAAATGCGCGGCCAGTTTAGTCTGGCTTCCAAACCCTCTGCCTGTACTATTTTGCTGTTCAGGATATTAACCCCCTCAACATCGAAACCTAGTATAGTATAAGGTGGTTTTGTCCTACAAAGGATTTTTTCTTTCGGCAAAGGCCTTTGCCCGAACGTCGACTTCGTCGCCACAGAATTAATTTGGCAAAGGGTCTGAAAACCAGACAATACCAAATTGTGTATGTTTACAAGCAGAGCGCCACTACGACAAAATATTGAAAGGTTTGAATCAAAAGCGCGGCCGAGCCCAGCAGTGTAAACGGACAAAATTGCGAGGCTCGGCCGCGCAGTTGAGGCCGGGCTGTAAACGGGGTCGTAGTATTACTACTACTACTACTACTACCAAAGAGGTTTTATACATGGAGTTCCAACCAATTATTCAAACAGTCGTCAGATTTCTATTGATGTACAAAAGAATTCCACAGGTGCACTTGTGCCTTTGATGATCGATGTTGGACGCCACCGTCTTGCTGAGCAATCTGAAGATTCATTTTGAACGTTATCATAATGTTGGCCATATTTTGCTTTATTCACTTATTAAATGAAATTAAATTTCACTTAATGATAAAGCATGTAAAACAAAAGTCAATTCCGTCCAGAAATTTGCGCAAAAGTGTAAATCAGAGCTGTATCATGTGAAAATGTTTAAAACTGTAACATCCTGGAAAGCTGGTTTTATCACTTTTCCACTTCATTTGCACAAATGAAACTAATATGGAATAATCTTCAAGTATAATTCTTTATTGATAGATATATCAGATTAGTGCCCGGGTATGCCCAGTCGAGTAACTTTCATCTTTATTTCAGAATTTTTTGCTCAATTTCTATTCGTGCATCCTCGTGTCTGTACCACCTACCTTTTATAAGAAGGGATAGCGAAAAGTAATTACCATCACAAAGACATATCTTCCTTTGAAAGTGGCTGGTGATTATGCATGTTTGGCACACTGCTGTTACTCCATCTCTAGAACCTCCTTGCTACTACTGCTACCACTACTACTACTACTACTACTATTACTACTACTACTACTCTACTACTACTACTACTACTATACTACATGTACCACAACTACTACTACTACTACTACTACTACTACTACTACTCCTCCTCCTACTACTACTACTACTACTACTACTACTACTACTACTACTACTACTACTTATTGAAACATTGATCTGTGATAGCTAGGAATACATTGTACTGGGTGCAAAAGGCCCATGTAGGACAGTATCTTCAGTGATGTGGAGCACTTGAGTGCATAGTGTTATCTGAGAGAGAGTAAGGGTGGATATTGCGTCAGATTTTGGCGAGCTTTGTAATATCAATATCAATGCCACCCTCATGAGTTTCTTTCCTGTACACAGTTGAAAATTACTGCCGGCTTTGTCAACTTCTGTCTGAAAAAAAAAACTCCTCAAAATTAGATATGCACTTGCAAAATTTTTATCACTTTTATATGGAGCATATGGAAACTGAATATCAGCGTAAAAGCCTATACTGCGCACACCAACAAACATTCTTGAACACACACAGAAGCACAGAAATGAACAGTGCTAGAAGGGCATGATTACGAGCATGAATGGATCTGACTGAAAATATCTCAACATACTGTGGAGATTACATTTCTGCTCTGGCTATTCTCTTGCTCTCAATGTCTTTGTATGGATTTTTATCATAGTTAATTCTCATATTTCTGTGGCTTTTGTCTTTGTTATGTTTTCATATTTTTATGGCTTTTATCATAGTTATTAATATATTCTCATATTTGTATGGCTTTTTATCATTGTTATTTTACAGCTCAACCTGGCATGTTTGACATGAAAGGAAAGGCCAAGTGGACTGCATGGAATGAATTGAAAGGTAGATAAGCATTAACATATGACCTTGAAGGAAGACTCTACTCTGGGTTCAAATTTCCTCTGACAAGGGAGGCTATGTCACTCATACAGAATGTAAAAACTTAGAGAGAAAGTTATGATTGTAAAGGTTTTTTATACCCCCACCCACACGTAGTGTGTAGGGGGGGGGGGGGGGTATATAGGAATCACTCTGAGGTCGGGTGGCCGGTCGGTTGGTCGGTCGGTCGGGCGGGCGGGCGGGCGGGCGGGCGGGCGGTCGGGCGGTCGGTCCGTTGCAAAATCTTGTGGGTCGAACTCCTCTCTCAGTTTTTGAGCAATTGACCCCAAATTTGGCATGTGTGACCACTATCAAAGGTAGATGTGCAAGACACCTTTTTTGTTAGTATCGCATAATGCGTTGCCATGGCAACGGCATATTTTCGTGAAAACTTGTGGATCAAACTACTCTCTCATTTTTTGAGCAATTAATCCCCAATTTAGCATGTGTAAACGCTATCAAAGGTAGATGTGCAAGACACCTTTTTCGTTAGTATTGCAAAATGAGTTGCCATGGCAACGGCAAATTTTTAAAAAATCTTAGAAAATGTTGTGGATCAAACTCCTCTCTCATTTTTTGAGCAATTGACCCCAAATTTGGCATGTGTGACCACTGTCAAAGGTAGATGTGCAAGACACCTTTTTCGTTAGTATTGCATAATGCGTTGCCATGGCAATGGCATATTTTTGTAAAAAATTGTGGATCAAACTATCTCATTTTTTGAGCAATTAACCCCCAATTTAGCATGTGTAGCCACTATCAAAGGTAGATGTGCAAGACACCTTTTTCGTTAGTATTGCAAAATGAGTTGCCATGGCAACGGCAAATTTTCAAAAAATCTTAGAAAATGTTGTGGATCAAACTCCTCTCTCATTTTTTGAGCAATTGACCCCAAATTTGGCATGTGTGACCGCTATCAAAGGTAGATGTGCAAGATAACTTTTTCGTTAGTATTGCATAATGCGTTGCCATGGCAGCGGCATATTTAAAAAAAAAAACTTGTGGATCTAACTACTGTATACGCTATAATTTTCGCGTACATAAATTTTCGCGAATTGCCGCTGTCGCACATTTTCGCGAACGGTTAAATTCGCGATTGGGGGACCAGAGAAAATATGAAGTGGCAAAGAAAGTGTGAATTTTCAACTTACTAGCAAATAAGAATGATACTAGTTATACACTGCATGAAAAAAACTTACCAAACTCTGCGAACTAGTAAGTTAGAATTCAACATTTTTGAAGTGGTTAAGTCCATCGCGCTAGATTTCTGACGAGTGGTCCCCTTGCGATAATGGATTGGCTCTCTACAGTATTCGTAAGTAGACGTGGACGTGCGTAAACAAGCTTAACCAGTATGGTCTGTTCGGTAAGCCGTGACATGGTATACTAGTACTGAAATGTTCGTATCATCAAGGCAAGGGATTCATTTTGGAAGGTAATATTTTCGCGTGTTGTTAATTTCGCGAATAGCTCCCGACTCGCGAAATTCGCGAAAATAAAACCCACGCGAAATATATAGCGTATACAGTACTTTCTCATTTTTTCAGCAATTAACTTCAAATTTGGCATGTGTGACCGCTATCACAGGCAGATGTGCAAGACACCTTTTTCTTGAGTATTTCATAATGCGTTGCCATGGCAACGGGAGATTTTCATAAAAATCTTACAAAATGTTGTGGATTGCACTACTCTCTCAGTTTTGTAGATATTCAGTTTGAATTTGGGATATGCGATCAATGTAATGTATATTTGTGCAAAACACCTTTGATGTATGTGTTAGTAAATCTGTAACCATGGCAACAGTAGTTTTTTTTTTTACCAATCACACACAAATGTGTGGATTAGCCTAACTCCTTCAGTTTTCAAGCATTTGGCTTGAAAATTGGCACATGTAACCACTATGGTACCGAGATGTGCATACTGGCTCTTTCGTCATTGTTGATCAATGTGTTGCCATGGTAACAGCATAGTTTGAATGAAAATCATACAAAAATATTGTGGATTCAGTTAACTCCCTCAGTCTTAATGCATTTGACTTGAAATTTGGCACACATGACCACTATAGTATATAGAAATGTAAACTTAATCTTTTGTCAGGGGTGAGCAATGCGTTGCCATGGTAACAGCTTTTTTTAAACGAAAAATGTACGAAAATATTGTGGATTCAGCTAACTTCAATAGTCTTCAAGCATTTAGCTAGAAATTTGGCACACATGACCACTGTGGTACTTGGATGTGTAAACGTAATCTTTCGTCAGTGGTGATCAATGTGTTGCCATGGTAACGGCATATTTTGAATGAAAATCATTCAAAAATATTGTGGATTCAGTTAACTCCCTCACTCTTTGAGCATTTGGCTTGAAATTTGGCACATGCAACCACTTTAGCATAAAGATGTGCAAACTTAATCTTTGGTCAATAATGAACAATGCATTGCCATGGTAACAGCATCTTTTCACTTAAATGCATACAAAAATATTGTGGATTCAGGTAACTACCTCAGTCTTTAAACATTAAGCTTGAAATTTGGCACATGTGACCACTATAGTACGTAGATGAGCATACATAGTCTTTTGTCATTGTTGATCAATGTGTTGCCATGGTAACAGTATATTTTGAATGAAAATCATGCAGAAATATTGTGGATTCAGTCAAATCCCTCAGTCTTTGAGCATTTGGCTTGAAATTTGGCATATGTGAGCACTATAGCATATAGATGTTCAAACTTAATCTGTCATTATTGTTGAACAATACGTTGCCATGGTAACATTTTTTTACCAAAAACCATGTGGATTCAGCCATCTCCCTCAGTCTTTGAGCATTTCACTTGAAATTTGGCACACCTGACCACTATGGTATGTAGATGTGCAAAAGCGACCTTTCGTCATTGTTGATCATTGTGTTGCCATGGTAACAGCATAGTTTGAATGAAAATCATACAAAAATATTGTGGATACAGGTAACTCCCTCAGTCTTTGAGCATTTGGCTTGAAATTTGGCACATGCAACCATTATAGTACAGAAATATGCAAACTTCATATTTCATCATTGTTGAACAATGTGTTGCCATGGTAACAGTGCATTTTGAATGAAAATCATTCAAACATTTTGATTCTCCTAACTCTCTGTTTAGAGCGTTTTGGCTTCAAATTTGGCACATGTTACCTCTACATTACCTAGATGTGCAAAAAATCTTTTGTCAGTGTGGAAAATGTGTTGTCATGGTAACAGTATATTTTGAATGAAAATGATACACTAATATTGTGAATTCAACTAAGCCCCTCATCCTTTTAGCATTTGGCTTGAAATTTGGCACATGTGACGGCTATGATATAAAGTTGTGCAAACTTGATTTTTTTTCTTAGTGTCCAACATTGTGTTGCCATGGTTACACAATTTTTGATAAAAACCATAGAAATCTCAGTTTATTTATCTTGCTCACTCAGTTTTTTAGCACTTGACTTGAGATGTGGGACATGTGACTAACAGTGAGCAATACATTTATTCACTGTTGAACAGTGCATTGCCATGGTAATTTTCTTTCATTAAAAAGTTTAAAAAAATGTATACCTGGGGGCATTTCATGAAGCAGTTTTGTCGGATATTTTTCTGACAAACTGTTACAAGCTGCTGAAATCCTTGCATCTGATTGGCTGAGAACAAATTTGTCCAACAACTTTGTCGGACAAAATGCTTCATGAAATGCCCCCCTGGTTGAGCTAATTCCCTCAGTTGTGGGTGGGGGTATATTAATCACAATGAGTGATAGTTCTAGTTTTTCCAAGTCTGGACAAAACAGTGACATTGGTTATGATCAGGTACTGTAAAAGTGGATATTTTCGCGTGACTAATTTTTCACGCTTGGCCCGGTGAGAAGAGTTTCGCGTGTTTTTAATTCCGCGGAATCAAGACAGTAAGTACAAGAACATATTGCAAGCAAAAATATTTGCATGCTTTTATTTTCTAGCTTCGAAATGCGCGAAAATTACAACACCGCGAAAAATTTCCACTTTTACAGTACATATGCACCGTATCAGGTCAATTACGAGGGTTAGGGTCAGGGTCAGGGTCAGGGGAAAGGTCTTGGGTAATTGTCCAGGGGGTAATTGCCCTAGACCCATATACACAACTGCTGTAGACAAGAGAGCATAATGACATTCTCTTGTAGGCTCCTTTAACTGGTCAGTGTCACACTCTCGATGTGAAAGACTAGTCCCGGGTATCGAAGTGGAAAAGTCAGAATTTTTATGTATATGATTTGACATGCAGTAACCACATGCACCATTATACCCCGCGTTACAGTCTTCACTGCGAATGTTGTGTATTGTGGTCTTGTGTTCTGGAGAGGTACAGATACACACTGCTGTCATTATGGCCAAATTTTAGAGATTTCAATCCCATTGCCAGCTATCACTTGTTATGATGTGTTTACCATAATTTTACAATAATTATGATAATAAACGCGGCATTTTTTTAATACGATCATAATCTTGACTGTTATTTAGAAAAAGAGTATTTTAGTCCACAAACTCTGCCAATGACTTCTTATTTTCAAGTGTGAACTACTCATGGCCATTTCGTTGTGAATAATTATGCTAGGATGTGATTTTCTAGTTTTCTCAGCCAAGCAACTCTTTACAAGACAGTGCCATGAACATGCCTATGTTTGAATGCTCAGTTAGTCTCCTCCAAGACATTGAAGATATACACGTAGGCAAGGTACAGGTGCTCATTTGGGAGTGACAGATGAATATCTTTATAGCCTTTCATATAGACTTACTCCTGCAGAGACGGACTTTAAGCCAATCATTTCCTGCTTTTTTGATTTCAAGGAAACCAAATCCCGCACATAAATGTGGATTGTATCAGCAGAACACATCAGTGAAAGTTTGAGAAAAATTGGATTATTGATTCAAAATGATAGGTAAAAAACAATAAAATACATAAGAAATTAACAAAACAAACAAAAAGCTAAAGAAATTGATTTTTATTGCATTATTTTTTTGCAAGAAAATTGTTCGATGTGTCTTAAGAAATTTTGACACAAAGATTTAGCAAACCATCAGTCTTTCTAACGAAGTTACGGGCAAAAACATATGATTTCATGCATAAATATGCATTTTGTAGTTGACATCCGGCTCTGTGTTCTGGCAAAATTTTGCAGCGATCATGCCATTGGCAGCCGAGATCTGAAGGGGGTCAAATTGACCCCCTCCCCCCCCCCCCCCCCAGTAAAAAAAACTTGGTCTCAAATAGCCCAGTTAGAATAGGGTTAAGGGAAATATTATTTCCTCTGCTTTCTGAAAGAGGTACAATGTATGTCAAGTGCTCTTTCATTTTGCTAGAACAATGAAAATATCCAGGATTTTCTTTATATTTTCTATATATTGTTTTCCATAATGACATCATGAACCATAGTAAGCTACTTATACAGTGATAACATCACTTGAAAATTGATTGTGTGATTCTCTGCAAACTTTGACTAATATGTTGTACTGTACTGATATTGCTGCTGTCACTCAATCCACATTTATATTTGGGTTTCAGTTTCCTTCAAGAATTCAAATGTAATAATCATTCTTCAGAAATCTCTATTAGTTGTAATGTACATGTGCAATGTCTTCACCTAATGTTTGAAGCATGGCACAATGAATGCATTTGGATCAAATAATGTTTTCCTTTTGACATGAATTCTGTTCAAGTGACATATATTCACTTATTTTTCATGCAAGTAAATTCTTGGTAGATTTTATCTTGTGTACTTCTTCTGGATCTAGTTACTACGTAGTTCAAATTCATGATTCATTTATTCACGTCGATGTAGGGCAATTTGTCAATCAGTGGCAATCTAGTTACTAGCATATCAACTTTTTGTGTGCTGCAATGCACAATAACATTGAATTCATAATCAACCTGTTTGTTTGGGGGTTTTTTTGGTTCTCTTTCTCTCCTGTTGTATTATCAGGCACCCCAAAAGACAAAGCTGAGGCAGATTACATTGAGCTGGTAGGGCAGCTGAAGGCAACCTACGGAATGAAGTAACTGCACAGTTCGCACACTCTCCCGAAGACAAGTGCAAAGAGCAAGAGAGAGAGAGATCGAGAGAGAGAAAGTGATGCCTGAGTGAGTGTAAGCCATTTTATCCTGTCAAGAGTAACCAGAGTGCCGCATGGGCGCTTACAAAATCAAAGTCCATTTGA
Source organism: Diadema antillarum (assembly GCF_040938485.1). Taxonomy (NCBI): domain Eukaryota; kingdom Metazoa; phylum Echinodermata; class Echinoidea; order Diadematoida; family Diadematidae; genus Diadema; species Diadema antillarum. The sequence goes on from NW_027271023.1 coordinate 542,330, forward strand.
TCTTCTTCATGCAGAACAGATGAGTTCTGTTCTTTCACCGTGCAGTTGAAATTTACCCCCTTGCTAATTTTGTCGGATCTTCCGTTGACGAGTTCACACAGAACTTTGTGGCAGGATGCTAAAGAGTGATGGCTTTTGCTGTGGACCATGCATCTTCCACTTCATTCCATCAATGCTGGCATGGAACAAATTGAATCACTCCAAACCAAACTACCTATTTTATGTTCCCTGTGTTCATCACTTGAGCCTGGGAAGAGCGTAAAACATGTTTATTTAATTGTATGTTTTATTGAATCATATCACAGACATAATCAAATTATTTACAAATGATTTGCAATGATTGGAAAAACCAATAGATAAAATCAAAAAGATTAAAGAAAGAGTGACAAGAAGTTGAAAATAACCTCCAATATCAAAGAAACAATACCAAGCCACCGAGATGATAAATAAACTACATAGACTTGAACAGCTGACTATGATATCGCAGGAAGGTATTCTTCAATCTGACATTGTACTGTCAGCCCTAAACTGAAGATTGTAGGAAAACAAAACCTCAGTCCATCAAGGGTCTATGAAATCAGGGCACACTCCTCATGCTAAAACTCATATATTCTATCCACGAATACCACATGTTAAAACCAAGCCTAATTTCAAACACTGAACTCATATTCAAACGCAAACAAACACTCAGTTGTGGAGTGTGTCCCGACCCCAGTGACCCAAGCTGGAAAGAAAAAATAATAATTTATGGGCACAGAATTTGTATCTATTGTAGGCCTTGTCACGGCCAAGAGCTTAAACATGTGCAATGCTTTGCAATGATTAAACCCCACTGCCTGTATGCAGGACTCGTCATTCAACTTTCTTGTCTGGTGGCCCAGTCATTAGTGATCAGGCCATTGCTGGCCCGAAATTAGAGCGTAAATAACGATTAGTTGCCTGATTGGGCCACCAAAACATATATATGGTGGCCCGACACCTTTATTTAGTATCCATGGGCCACCGGGCCACCACTGATGTTGAGCCCTGCTCTACATCACTAGTACAGTTAGACCTCACAGCAAGCTTCAGCTTTGGTTGAGAGTGGATCTGCTTCTATTCAATCACAAAGAAACACATGTGTAGAAGCAACAGAATGTTTGTGAGGCCTTCCCGTTTGGCAATTTTGTTTACGTTGTGTCGTGTTTTTATAGCATTTTAAATGGACTTTAATTTCAAAGCATCATCTATTCCGATATTTTGATATGTTCCCCCCCCCCCCCCTTGCCACATACAGCTCACTCCTACAGGAAAATTGTACCAAATTTGTTTTATATCACTAAGAACTGAATTGTAGCATATTGTATATGTGGATGCATGCCAAGTGTATTCTGTACTCCACCTATGTGATTCCGTGACACATGTATCTCTTTGTTTGTAAGAGGATTAGTTGTGGTAGAACGAATGCGAGTACATCGTATGGATTCAATCTGATGTTGCAAGGGTGTCCACCATTCTACCTCGTAGTCACTTCCTATTAAAGTCTGTATGAGATGTACATCAGATTATAATTATGTAGTAGGGAAGTGAAGGAACACTGTGTACATACAGCAGAGGACAATGCGCACTACTGTACTTTAAATAGCTCATTACTTTGCATAGCAAATGTACTGAATGGCAAGACATCCCTGTGACAGACATGAGAGCTGCAACTCCACTGTAATTCATTGTGTCTGTTGCATTGGCATAATGCCATTTCAGCACTCACAGAGAGCAATGTTATAATATGTTCAGATTTCATGTACCCGTAAAATTCTGCAACATCGGACCATCATCGTGATCTTAAGGGTTGTTGCAATACATGTACCCCAAGGAGCAATCAGAAATTGATGTTCATGAATTACAAGTATTCTTTTTGAGATATATTTGTTAATGCCTAACAGAACAGATGTTTTGTTGCTATGTGATTACCTGTTGGATGACAGAAGTCTAGAATACAATATTCATGTACTGAAAGCGGAGTCCATTGCTCTACAATCTTTTGCAAACGGAATGTACATCTTGCAGCAGTACATGTACATTGGTGATGGTACATGGTTTTGATGCAATTTGCATTGTACAAGTGTACCACTCTATGATGCATTTATGTGTGTGGACTATTACACGTTGACAGGCGGTTGTTGTTTTTTGTATCATTGGAATGATGGAATAAAATAATCACAATCAACTTTAATGTAAAAAAAAAAACCCACAGCCTTAATGTGAACATGCTTTTCTTGTTTGTTTGTTTCTTTCTTTCTTTTCTTGTATGTGTATATTAAAGTGTGTAATGGTGTCATGTAAATTGTGAAAGAATTCCAGGTAAACTGACCTTAGAATTGAGGCAACACAAACTCATGTGAAGGTAGTTAAAATAAAAATAAAAGATGAACTACAAAGTTGACACGCTGACTTTGTGGATTTATCTTTCTGAAACAGAATTACTCTTATGATACAGTGAATTTACATTTACCTGTATTCATCTTTATTTGTCCCGTCATTGCATATGAATATCAAGTCATGGGCACAGTTTCTAGTTTCGATTAAAGCCACCAATCATAATCCGTAAGTTTTCAAGATTTTTGTGTTGCCAATTTGCATTTAATTCTTTGCTTGTTTTATACATTTGAAATCTTGAATAACTGAAATGGTTGTATTTTACCACTGCATAATATGCTAAAGATAACAAAGGAAGATGAAAAGAACGGCAAATTGAAATTGCAGTTTTTGTTATGTGGGGCTGAAAAGAAAATCTTGTAGGCCTACATATTCATACTACATGTACACATATTGGTCAGTGTCACTCGATATGAAATTAATGATAAAAAAGTGTGCCCTAATGAGATCATGGAAAAGGATCTAACCCAAGGTAAAGAATCATGGCATTATCTCATTCATAGTCAGGGGCGGATGCAGGAATTCCGTAAAGAAAAAAATAAAGGGGTGCGCAAAACCCCTCCCCCATTCTCTTTCTTTTTATTTTATAAAGGGGGGGGGGGCACCTGGTGCACTCCCCCTGTATCCACCACTGATAGTATGTATGCATTTAATATTGAATGGAAAGCTAGAATATATGCACTATTGTGTGTTTGTTTGTTTTTTTGTCATGACTGCCAAATCAGCATTAAAAAAAAAAAAAAGTCCTTGAGTGTCTGCTGTAGTGTCAGGGGTAGTGTCCTTGTAGTGTGTATGAAGCCTCCCTGGTGTTCAGTGAATGTCAAGATTATAGAGAATTAAAGGTATTTTAAAGCATGTTGAGATTGCAGTAAATGAGATCAACTGCGGCAAAGTCTTAACAGTGCTATTAGACAAAACTGCCACACAATATTCAAATCTCATCAACAACACCATGACATACGGAACAATAAGGTTTATTGCACAAGTTTAAAATTCCAGAAAGACACATTACATTACATTTGATGTTCAATACATGGACTCCCTATGATTCGGAAGAGTGTCGGTGGGGATGGGGGTAATATTGTGCCCTTGCAAGACATTTCGGTAATACATAAATATGTATTCGTTCAATGGTCACCCGCTCGAACCAAAAGTAATGCAGGTGTCTTTACATACAAATCTATGAATGCTTGAGGGCGGTATAACGAAACAGTGGAACATAGCCATCTAGTGATGAGTCGACAAAGAGATTAATATATTTTTTTTTTGTCCTCACAAGCTCTTTGTGAGTCGCATACGTTGCTGTATGAATTGCCTTTGTATTTTTCAGTTTCAGAGATCGTGCTACTGTATACATATGACTTACTACACGTACAATGTATATTCGAATACCATTACGATGATGAGGATTATACAGAGCGTATCAAAAAAAGGTAATCCAACATTTTTGGGCTACCATTTCATAATTGTCAGCTATGAAGAGCGCAACCTTCATTGTTAGGAAGAGGAACTCTTCCTCTTTCCAGTGATACCTAATTATGTTGATTATTGTCATGCATGACCGAGCACATGGACTTTAAAGGGTGTGTACAGTTCTGGTTGAGGTGAGGATTTAGCTTTTAACGTTTTGCGAGATATTCAGAAACCACTCTATGAGATGTCAAAGAGCATGCAATTCTAAGGGGTATCGAAAGTTTATTTGATGAAAATAGGTTTTGAAATGGCTGAGATATCCAAAAACAAGGGGAAACAAAGAGATCCTAAGAAAAGGCGTGGCCTGTCGCCTTTTATTGTTATCACTTTTTTTTTGATATCTCAGCCATTTGAAAACCAAGTTTCATCAAATAAACGCTGAATCCTTCTTAAAAGTACATGCTCTTTCATATTTTCATAAGAGGTTTCTCATTATCTCACTTAGGAATGTTCAAAACATGAATCCCCACCTCAACTAGTACTGTAATGACAAATGTGCACTTTTTCCAAGTTTGCGTGTTATTGTGAATTAGGAACAATGCATGTCTCATGCATCATGGATGAGATCTGTCAATGAAAGTTGCCAAATAGGCCAGCCTGTACGAATGCAGGTTTGTGTTTATAGGGTATGTGTTTATGGTTTGTATTTAGGTTTTCTCCTAACATTTTATGGTCCATAACCTTAATTGTCCGATAGCTTTGTCGCTCTCACAAAGGACAGCCCACACAGTCCGTTTTTCTCTGTTCATATTCAACACATCAGCTCCTAGTGACAAATGCATGTCTTGAATATGAAGAGAGTAAAATGGATAATGGTTTCGCCTTAATGGGAAGGACCAAGTTATCGACAACGTGGCCATGTTGAAGGTTATATATAAGTATATAAGTAATTTCTTATAAAGCGCTATGTCCAGTTACAAACTACTTAAAGCGCTTTCTGCTCTGTCTTTAGAAAATAGAAAAGGTACAAATAAATAGTACATTACAATACAGTGCAACACCATACAAAATAATACAATACAATGACAACGCCTAACAGAGGAAGAAAAAAACACACACAAAAAAAGAACCCTAATCATATGATTGAGCAAAAAGATATGCCTTGACATGTCGTTGAAAAGTATCTAGGCTGTGTATGTTACGAACATTATCCGGAAGTTTATTCCAAAGTGAAGGAGCCAAATGGAGGAAGGCGCGATCCCCGTAGGTTGTCCGAGTTTTGGGAACATGTAGCACCGTCGAAGACGAAGAACGTAGGCTGTAAGCTGACTGCTTTACTGTGACCAAGTCCTGAAGATACTTCGGAGCCATGCAATGTAATGCCTTGAAAACAAGGGTAAGAATCTTGTACTCAATCCTCTTCTTGACTGGAAGCCAGTGGTATTGTCTTAGTATTGGGGTGATGTGAACATTCTTCCTCACACGAGCTAGAACACGGGCGGCACTGTTCTGTACTCTTTGGAGGCGACAGATAAGAGTTAGGCAGACCAGCTAATACTGCATTACAATAGTCAATGCGTGACGACACTAGGGCGTGAATAACCTTGACTGCATCAGATTCAGACAAGAATCTGCGAATTCTTGCAATGTTCCTCAGATGGTAGTTGGCACTCTTACAGGCACTTGTGATGTGGTCATTCATATTCAATCTGTTGTCTAGGATCACTCCAAGGTCACAAACTGATTCCAAGAGCGACAGATTCTGGCCATTCAGGGAAATGTGCTCCATCTCAAACACAGAGTGTTGGTGTCGGGAACCAATCAGGATCACATCAGTTTTGTCATTATTAAGTTTCAGGAAATTGCCACTCATCCAGTCCTGCATTGCCGCCAAGCAATCCTGAATTTGCCGACAACAGACCTGATCGGTTATTCCTGGCTTGAAGGCAACATAGAGCTGCGTGTCGTCAGCATAGAGATGATAGCTCAGGCCAAAACGTCTTGCTATGTCACCAAGAGGAGAAGTATACATGGTAAAGAGGATAGGTCCCAGCACGGAGCCCTGCGGGACACCACATTCGATGTATCACTGCTTTGATGAAGAATCCAATAAAGTAACTACTTGGGATCTCAAAGTCAGGTAAGAGTGGAACCATTTGAGAACATTTCCAGAGATTCCAAAACGATGCGACATTCTCATCAGCAGCAAATCGTGGTCCACAGTATCGAACGCTGCGGATAGATCTAAGAGGACAAGGAGTACCATCTGTTTCTTGTCGAGGGCTAAGAGGATATCATTTGTCACTTTCACAAGAGCAGTTTCCACACTGTGCCCTGGTTGATATGCGGACTGCAGGTTCTCGAACAGATCATTTCCCTTGAGGTACTCGCACAGGAAATTTCCAACAACTTTCTCAAGAACTTTGGAGACAAACTGTAGTTGCGAAATCGGTCTATAGTTGTCAAGAGAGTCAGGATCAAGAGTAGTCTTCTTAAGCAGGGGCGTTACATGAGCACGCTTGAAGATGTCTGGGACAATGCCAGTTGCAAGGGAAGAGTTAATGATCTTGGTGATGATGTCTGCAAATCTCTCCGGGGCCGCTTTCACCATCCACGTTGGAACAGGATCAAGGGCACACGACTTGCAGGGCGAGCTTTTGATGATTTTGGAAACCTCGACTGATGATACGAGTTGGAAGGCGAGCCATGTAGAGGAAGGAGGGTGGGAAGTTTCATGAGCTGTTCCACTGGCAGAGAAGTTGGATAGCACATTGCGGATGTTGGATATCTTCTCATGAAAGAAGTCACTAAACATGTTGGCAAGATCTGCTTCACTATCATAGATGGTAGGTAACCTTTTTGATTTTGATCTTCCTAGGAGCTCATTAACCAGACGAAACAGAAGCTTTTGATCACCGTCACAGTCCTTTATCTTCTGCTTGATATGATCTTTCTTGGCTACAGATGCCATATCAGTGAAGATATTTTGTTGCTTTGTAAACTCTTTGCGATCCACAGGGAGTCCTGATTTACGCCAGCGTCTTTCTGCCCTCCTCACATGCTGTTTCTGTTGCCGCAAGCCACCTGTGTACCACGGCACTGGCTCACGTTCAGGTACACGTACAGTTTTCATTGGGGCATGTTTGTCCAAAGTACATTTGATTGTGGCATTATAACAGTCGGCAAGATCATTAGCATCAGCTTTGTCCCAAAAAACCTTCTGATTCAGAGCTGTTTCAATATCGTCGAGGAAGGAAGGAATGTCAACTGAGCGCAGTTTACGAAATTTCTTGTCACATTTCTTGTGAGAAGACTCCTCAAGTCTACAGCAGAAATGAACAGCTGCATGGTCAGAGATAAACGATCCGATCGAAACGTCCTTTGGATCCAGGAACTTATAAGAACACTTGATTATAATGAGATCGAGGATATGACCTGCCATGTGAGTTGACTGATTTACGAGCTGATTTGTTTTACAGTTGCAGTCATTCAAAAGATTGGCGAACTGGGCAGCTTCCGGATTGTCCAGATTATCCATGTGAATGTTGAAGTCCCCCATAATGATGAAATTATCCTGCCTAGTGACCAGATCTTCCAGAAAAGGGGTGAAATCAGTTAAGAACTGATGCCTGGAGAGTCCATTCTGCGTAGAGGGTGGAGGTCTATAGACTGCGACCAGAAGCGTTGACAAACTAGCAGCCCTAAGATCGAACTCGGCACATTCAAAGCTTTCACATTTCTGAGGAGGTCGCAGCTTGATGCTTATGTGACTTTTAGCTACAATACCAAGACCACCACCACGACCATTTCTGGGCACTGAGATGAAGCTGTAGCCATCAGGGTCTGGGAGTAACTGTCGAGGGGTGACTTCATCTCCATCCGTCAGCCAGGTTTCAGTAATTACTAAAACATCAATGTCATGATCGAGGAGAAATGTTTGAATGAGAGCAGCTTTGTTGCAAACTGAACGTGCATTTAGAACAGCGCATTTTGCAATGGCAAGAGGCTGAGCATTCACTGATCTACCCCGATTTATATCTTTAGGAGGTATATTTTCTTCGCTTGTTGATGCTGCGTGTCTCTGTTTTCGTCTCCCACCCCTTACGCCTCGATGTCTCCTAATCCGCTTCCATCTTCCCCTTTTTTTGAGTGAAGACAAGGGGAGTGTCTGAACATCAAACGTGAAATGATCTCCATCCTTATTCAGTAAACAAGATATTCGGCTTGGGTCCGGATTGAGACGCAGAAGAAAGTCACGATCATATACAATATGGCTTCCCATCGATGTGTGGTAACTTGCAGTTATAACAGAGAGCTGCTTCACGGATGCAGTCAGTACATGGTTTACACAGTACAGCTGATTGACAGAGAGAAGCAGAGCCAAGATCCATACAGTGGGAAGAATGGGGGATAAACTGATTAAGTCCATGTTGCTGAAGTCACTGCAGCACTAGTGAAAGAACAGGTCCCATTCATGACGAGGATGAGTGAACTTGGATAATGTCCATATACATGCACAGTGAAAGCTGACACTCAGCTAGTATAATATGGCTACTGCAAGCCTGAAGCCAAGAAGGTCAGAAGTTGTTATGACTGATAAGTCCACAGAAACATGAAACCAATCGTCGAAAAATGTCTAGCAAGTTCCATGTGCCACAACAAAGAGACTGATAGCAATTCTACTCGAGCGACTCTAGTAGAAACAGGTAGAATACATGATCTTGGAGAGAGCAGACATGGGGGCAGCCTGTTAGGCGCCACTCACATATATACATGTTGTACATATGTACATTATGAACCATAAAATGTTAGAAGAAACCCTAACTACGAATCTGCAGTCGTGCAGGCTGGCCTGATGATTTGACCACTTTCATTGACAGATCTCATCCATGCAGTGAGACATGTATTGTTCCTTCAAAATAACACGCAAACTTGGAAAAAGTGCAATTTGTCATTGTTGTCTTTGAAGTTCGTGTGCTCAGTCATATATGACGTTTCCACGGCATCCACGGCAATCACGGCCTGTCAAGTTTGCCTATCCCGTCTCACTGCGTTGTTTCACGTCCATCCCGTTTTGTCCACGATGGCCCAAAACGTGGCTGCCGTGGTTGCCGGGAACATGGTGTAAACGCATACGACGTCTTGGTTCTGATTAATTTATTTGTGGAATAGTCTTCCTAATGTGTTAAAATATCTTCTAGTCAATTCTCACTTCAAGCATGGAGCTACTATTAGTAGCTCCATGCTTAAAGCAAATGTAAAACGATAGGTATTCATTATCGCTATAAATATTGATAAGGCGAATACCAATTTTCTTTTATAATGATAATTATAATAATATGAAATATTTGTACAGCGCTTCATAAAAACATGTTTCGAAGCACTTTACAAAGCCCTTTTCTCTTTTTTTATTGTTATATGACAATCAATTATCCTTTACAATATTTTGTTGTTTTTTATCCTTATTGGTTTGTCTTTATTTTTTATTGATGTTTTATATTGGGTTGATCTGAAATATAATCTATAAGTCAGTTTTGTACCGAAAACTTCAAATTTTCTCCACAAAGGATTATAATGCATAACAAAAGCACAGAGAGTGCGGACACAGTCATGTTCACAAAGATAATAGGGTCCTACTGGTAGATCGCTCTTTTCTCTTCTCCAAAATGCTACATGGCTTAAATTGTATACATAAGCCCTATACCATGGCTCGACACTAACTTTTTTGTTTGGTGGCCCGATGGGACCACCAATATCCTAAATTTCAAATTTTTGGTGGCCCGAGAGAAAAATTTGGTGTCCCAAAAAAAAACCCAATAAAAAACATAAAAAGTCCTTTTTTTATGATTCAAATATTAAAGTTTTATGATAGTAAGAATTAGAAGTTGGACATATCTACTCATAAATAAACTTCAACAAACTTGCAACACTCACTCTCAGGCACTCATTCAGTCCTTTTCATCCATCCTTTAAACAAATTAAACTGCTAATTTCCGGCGCAAAAAGTTACGAATTTATTGATATACTTTTCAAAAAATTTTGGTGGCCGAGGCGGGCCACCAAATTTGCCCTTTTTTGAAATTTGGTGGCCCGACTTTCATTTTTGGTGGCCCCGGGCCACCGGGCCACCGTTAGTGTCGAGCCCTGCCTATACATTGATAGGCGCATCAGTTTACACACACAATGGCCCGAATTCACGAAGGTGGTACAATCTTTGTCCATGGTTTAAACAATGGACAAAGACCGTAGTTTTGTATGGGGCGCCAAGTGTCGCATGGTCTATTTCGTTGTGAAATATTAACATTTCGTCGACGAAATGACTGATTTCGTAACGAAATAGGTCATGCGACACTTGGTGCCCCATACAAACTACGGTCTTTGTCCATGGTTTAAACCATGGACAAAGATTGTACCACCTTCGTGAATTCGGGCCATCGGTAGCCTACACATTATGATATATGACTATGATGTACACAATGTGTACATCATAGCCCATGTGGACATGCATATATCCACACACTCGTCATGTGCACACACACTCACGTACGCATACACGTGCACAAACACAATATTTATATGTAAACAAATCCACAAAACTCTATAAAACAATATAATAATAATAACACAACAAAACAGTAACAAAACTGCAACTCCTTATACACGCACGTGACCTTTAAAAGTGCATGCAGCTCCGACGCGACCCGATCGATCGCGTGAACTCCCGATTATTCAAAATGGCCGTCAGTGAAAGACGAAGTACCGTTCGCACACGCTGCATATAATCTTCGTTTTCGGTAAGTTGTGAATTGTGTATGTCAATGTCGATAACATAGACATGAATTCTAATTAATGAAGATCGTCTTTAATGAGTTTGAGGTGACAAAATGATGTCAAGTATACGACTCAACGCGATCGACATATTCGCTTTGTGTTCGTTTTGTTGTTGTGGACCATCCTGGTACAGCCCTGTCGCGTTTTTACAGCGACCGGGCTGTGTATAGTTAGATTATCGATTGCAGTATTGCATTGTGTCACTCTGAATAACTATTTCTAAAGTTATCTACAAGACTAGCAGTGCAACGAGAACAACAGTTGAGTGAAAAGTAATGAAAAGTCTATCCGCTTTTATACGGTGCATACGACTTCTAAGCCAGCGTGTACGACGCTGCATGGTTTACTGTGCCAATCGGCACACGAAACACACTATATGGGTTAACATAGATATCTTGCCGAAATATACCTTTGCCGTCTTATAAACACTGTATTCCAAACTTAACGTTTTTTCTCAAAACATTCGTTCATCCCCTGATTTGATTGAAGATACCATGCATTGTCATAATGAAGGGTGTTCATTTTTTTTTTCAAATGCCTGTAGTGCTCAGAGACAAGCCGATTTGCCTCTACAACAGTTATTCTCGGCTTCTTTTTTGATATCTTTACAAACGAATTCACAACTGTGCTGTCATTCTTTTTCTCTGTGGTATATCATCCTATATTACATACAAGAACAAGAATATGTATGTATGTATATATATATATATATATATATATATATATATGAAGATTCTCCTAGCACTTCAGTCCTAGCGGAATTCCAGTGCAGTTGAAAGTTTATCTGAAAAGAAAGAGTAAAATTTTCTTCTACCACCAACAACGAAAATTTGACCTAGATTGAATGAAAAATAGGGGAGTTATGACACTTTGAAGTTTCACTAATTTTTCAGGTAACACTTTTTGAACAGTCACTATCCTTACAGCTTGTCATAAAGTTTGTGCATATTTTAATTTTGATTTTTTTTTCAGTTTTTCGTTCAATCGCAACTGCGCCGCAGTCTCAAATCCTGATTATATAATAACATCATTGTTCTGAAGTTATCCAACCGGGAATAAAATCATATTTCACACTTTGATAACAGACATAATCATTGAATCTTCGTGTTGTTTTTTTGTACACGATCAATGGAAGATTGTGAGGTTATGACATTATCAACTCATTAATTTCCATATTCATATCAACTGTATACGATAAACAACTGTTCTGCAGAAATTAGCGAAACTTATATGATATATCATAGGCCTATACAACGTATACTAACTTATAACTGGACTGCATGGAATTCCTCTTTAAGCGCATTTGCTGCGTGAAACACAGCTGCGAATTAAAGTTCGGAAACACTATATATCAAGACAGTATCAGGGTGTCGTATCAGTGATTATAGTGAGGCCTCTGCGACCCCAAACTTTGTAGTGTACCTTTGTATGGTGTCGACTGAAGAATGTAGGCCTATACGCAAAATTATATTGACATTTTTGAAAGAAAAAACACACCAACTTGTTCAAGAGAACAAGAAGTTTGTACATATTTAACCGGGTTAGTTCTAAATTTCGTAAACCTTTGTTTTTCGTATACGCGTGGAGCGTACATAACGTCAAAAATTACCCTTGGACAGGGATCTGCCTTGGAAGAGCCTTAGGCGTTGTGTGAAATCATAATCATTATGATAAATAAATTCAATCTGATAGTGTCGGAGATGCTATAATGGTTTGGTATCTGTATACATCAGGTCTGAGACTCCGTGTGTTAAAATTAATGAATGATGTCGCAAGGCACCCGAAATACTGTGTTTCATAAAAGTATCCATATTGTGGGTGGTATTCTCGAAACTATTATGAGGACGTTAATGCAACCTTCAGGGAATCATGCCTATATTTCCCCAAAAGTGTTTGTATCGTTTCTTCACTGATGATTGTAGGGTCATCACCTCACGCAAACACTGTGTTCACACGGTTACAGCTCGTTATTCCGAAGGTTCGTTATTCCGAAGGTTCATCGTTCCGAATTTCATTTTCGGATTAATCAACCTTCGGAGTAACGAACCTTCGGAATAACGCCACAAATTTTCGGATTAACGAACCCTTTTTCATTGTCGGATTAACGAACCTCTAGGTCTAGGGAATTTGCGTGTTTCGGATTAACGACCCTTCGGAATAACGAACCTTTGGAATAGCGAACCTTCGGAATAACGAACAGCACCCGTTCAGACAGAAAGACAGATAGACAGACAGACCATTCACAATACATGTACTTTCATCTTTTCCTCCCGCATGTGTTTTGTGTGCATTGTCTTTTGTGTCATTATAATGGATAAAACAATGTATTTACACATACACACACACACACACACACACACACAAACAAACAAACAAACACACACACAGTGTTTTTCTCACCTTATTGCCTCTTAATTAATACAGGTAAACCATGCACTCCGGATCCCTCTTTCGCAGATAATTACCAAGTTCATACTGTTTCAATCATTACCGTTGTTATTTCTCACGTTCATAGCTCAAAGAGAAAATAATTATACACACTTGCATCTTTGTTGTCAAATTTGAATAGAACACACCGTATACTACCCCATTCTGTCGTGCACTATTTGACGGTTGAAAGCGGCTACATCACACAGCTTAATTCAACATGACACAAATTATTTTGCTATTCTAATTCATTTATTGAATTACAACGTGATTACACGGTATGATTTTGACAAGTTATCAATTGCTTTGCTCTGCGTTTTTATAAATACAGATTTCTTTATGGTATTGCTGTTTGCCATACGGCTGACGCTGCAGTATACGTACTGCTGTTGGTTCATGTAGGACCTACGTTATCCGAGGAGCTTTGCCATTTAGTTTGGCCCCGAGAGTTTGGCGTGCAGATTACAGCTCCAAGGAACGTTTTAATGTTGATTTAAGGAATAAATCAGGCTGATGGGCTCAAAAAATTTTAATAATGATATCACATGCACCTTGCAGAGATGAATACTTGGAAGACTGGCTGGAAGATTCTTAATTGTTGTGCAGTACACGAATGTAACACACGCATTTTTTTCTTTGTATGTCACACTCTTTATTTTCTTCATATTTGCTTAATTTGATTTTATTTGATTTGATTCCATTTGATTTGATTTGATTTATCTATTCTCTGTGTGACATCATTTACAATTCCCTTTTTAAAGTAATATTCTACATACTGTAATTTCTTGGCTTAATGAGCAGTGCTGAATTACATCTGGCACCCCGTGCTAGATGAACCAGGCGTGGAAACGGCCGTAATGGCCACCATCGAACCTGCCCCAGGAGACAGACTGATTTGGGCGGTGCCATCAGCTGCAACGGTGATGACGTCTCCCGAGCAGCCGAGAGCCGTGGATTCGCCGCTGATGAGATCGCAGTAGGTTCCGGCTGGAAGTCCAGTCTGGCGAGTGTCTGAGACGTCGCCCGACTCGTTGCTCATCGCGAAGAAGGCCTTGCCGCCGCGAGAGAAGGAAATGAAGTTGTTGCCGTTGTCAGCCCAGTTTTCAACCGCCGCGGTACCGGCTACGTTGCTGAAGCAAGCCATGTTTCGGATCGCACGCCAGCGATGTTCGCAGATCCAATCGCCGGTGCACTCCAGAGTTGTCGAGTCGAATGTGGGTGAGATGGTATTGCCGTTGCCGTCGGATGGCGGGCCTTGATCGGTGTCTGCAAAGGCGTATGAGCTCATGACGCGCTTGGTGCCATAGTTCCAGGCAAGGGTGAGGGCTGTTGCTTTTGTGTATGCGTCCGGGGACTGGAAGTTAAGTATCTCGCCGCCCGCACCGTGTCCACGCTGGTTGTCATGGTTATCGACAAACACGAATGCGTGGTCAGACGGAAGCAGCCCCAAGGTTGCATCCGGGAAGTTCTCGAACTCCGCGAGCGACTGCTCACCACGTCCAAGCTGTGCGATGATCTCGCAGTACTTGAATTCTGTGACGTCACCACTGTGGATGTAATCACTGGACATGATTGGTTCACCACCCATATCTATCACCTCCTGGTAGAAGTATGGACGGCCTCCAAAAGAGCAGTCGTTGAGGCTATAATACAATGGAATAACAAAAATACCTTGTAAGCCTACATAGAAGTATGGGTCTATCCCATTCATCAAGGAAATGCGCGTCCGCAGAAGAACACGCGGACTACTCTTTATACAAACATCGAGCAAAACTGCTGGTGCAATAGAAGGGGACCCATTCTTATAATGGAAACGATAATGGGCCAGGAGAATTGCTGAAAAACGAACGTTATAGATTTGTTCCTTTTTTATTCGCTTTGTGTAGTGTGATCGAGAATTTTTAGATTTGGTTAACGCTTGTATAGGCGAAGGTCTGGCTTCTTGAGCTATTGAAGCAATGAATATGCCACAGACAAGAATATAATCATATGAAAGGTTATGCATGCCTTTATGTCAGACAAGATTGGTACTCTGTAAAGATCAGGTGCTGGAAGAGAACGCGTAAGGAGAGAGATCTTAAAGAACACTTTAGAAGAACTTATCTCTCCTCGAGGGCTCTCAATAAATCTTTAGGAAGATTTAGGCCTACTTTAGAAGGGCAGAATGACCATAGTGATGTGATCCTAGAACTGTCGAGGGTATAGTAGGTCTACTCCATATCTCTCTAAAAAAAAAGATCGAGTGAAAATTATTCACTCTTGAAGGAGTGAATACAAAAAAAAAGAGTGAATTAAGAGTGAAATTGGAGTGAATTTTGAGTGAAAATGTTCATATTCACTCATTTTAAGTGACCTCAGGGATCACTCCAATTTCAAAATCTTCGAGTATTCCCTGAGGTCACTTAAACATGAGTGAAAATGAACATAATCACTCAAAATTCACTTCAATTTTACTCGAAATGCACTCATTTTGTATTCACTCCTTCAAGCGTGAATATTTTCTCTCGATATTTTTAGAGAGTAGAGGTCTGCAGTGACAATCGATAAGAGTGGGGTGGAAGTTGTGGCAGCATACACTAATAGACTGTTGTACCAGCTGTATGTGTATAGCAGGACATTATTTATACGTACTGGTGGCCGGCGAGATGTTCAATCTCTTCCACATCCATATGTTTGGCCGCATCGATGCGGAACCCAGCCACCCCGTAGCTCAGGAGTTTGTTGAGGTACCCCTCCACACTCTCCTCTACAATCTCTGTGCGGTAATCCAAATCAGGCAGGCCCAACAGGTTGCAGTAGCGCACTTGGTCAGCGTCCTGATAACTCTCGATGTTGCCTGCATCCGGTCGGGAGCACATGTATTTAGTTGGAAAAACTTAATAATCTAATTTACAGTCATTTCTTCTTTTTTTTTCAACACAATAAGCAAACAGTATGTACATCCTAACATCATTGAAATTTACGTGTACAGATTGAAGAAAAGAAAACGAAAACACGAGGATTGGGAACTACTCGGGATATAATAGTGATACAAAAATGGTCTGACAGAATTATGGCACATGACCTGTCTTGAAAGTGTGAATGCAGAAGACTGTCGTCAAATAAGCATGTAGCTTAAAGATGCGACATCCTCAAAAGAGAGAAAAAACATACAATTGCAACAATAACGATTACAGCACGACTGTGTTGTTTTGTTGTTCTTTTTATTTGTATATGTTTTATTTCTTTTTCTAGGACACCACAGTGATCAAACTGTTCTCTCTAAAGATCACTGCGTTTGTTTGTTTGTTTGTTTTTTGTTACCTGGCTACCCGCTTTATTTTTCATGGTGAAGAGAGACTAGGGGCTATGCGTGAGTTTGATTGTCCTACGATGAATGCATCTTAATATGAACCCAAGACATTCTGTCTAAAAACCGAGAGCCTTATCCACTCTACCACCGAGCTCTATAAACACTCTACTTCGTTCTTTTGATCTGAAATAATCATGATAATGATGATAGTAATAATGATAATAATGATGATAATAATTATAATGATAATAATAATAATAATAATAATAATAATAATAATAATAATTATTATTATTATTATTATTATTATTGTTATTATTATTATTATTATATTATTATTATTATTATCATGATAATAAAAATAACATTAATAATGTCTTCTTTATCCATGCAAGTTAGCCCCTTCAGTATTGCCACTGTTCTAGCAGGGGGCCTTTACCAGGTACCCATAAATACACCCGGGTCGAAAGGGACATTATGGATAAAAACATTTTGCTCAACTGTGAGGATGTAAGCACTGGGCGGGAATTGAACTCCGGTTCTCCGTTTGGAAGTCGGGAGTCTTTATCCACTGTGCCACATCGCTCTCAATTAAGAGAGAACAGTTTGAACAATAAGGCACGAATTCACGATGGTGGTACAATCTTGTCCATGGTTTAAACCATGGCCAAAAACCATGGGACGCCAAGTGTCGCGTGGAATTATTTCGTCGACGAAATGAATACCATTAATTTGTAACGAAACGGTCGTTTCGTCGACGAAATGACTGATTTCGTAACGAAATAGGACCTATTCCGTGCGACACTTGGCGCCCCATGGTCTTTGTCCATGGTTTGGGCATGGGCAAGATTGTTCCACCTTCGTGAACTAGGGCCCATGTGTGCTATATATCCTGAAAAAACAACAACAAACATGTACAAACAACAACAAACAAAAACAACCATGACAACAACAACAACAACTACAACAACAACACAGTTATGACATCGTGACCTCCAGAAAGGTGAATGAATATTTCATTCTCCCGGCAAAGAGAAGAAAGCGGCGACTTCCAAGTCAAGAAGGATTGCGATCTGAGGGTCATTCTTCGTAAAAGGTTACGATTGATCTTACCATCGGTTTTCTTGTATCAAGCATAACTCAGTGAATTGAGCGTATTTACAAAGATCAGTCACCTTGTCAGTACTGATCGGTTGGTCTGTTTCGTAAAGATGCACTCTCGATTTACAGCACAATCATGCTTGATAGTAGATCGAGCGTAACTTCTTTTTTTTTCGCATCAATCATAAGATCAATTTTACGACCATAATGAAACGAGTCCTGACCTACTTAATTGGGATCTCGACTTGTTTACTTGTTATCTATGAAGTTGAGATCCTTTATTCTTCGTGATATCCTGTCGAATTGAAAAGTATGTGGCCTACCGGACGCGGTCGTGCAGCGTCCGTTGGGGACGTTGAAGGCGGACTGGTCGTATGGGACACCGTCGAAATTGTACATATCTGCTTCTTGGCCAGGAATAGCTGCATATATTGAAGAAAAATGAAAATAGTTCAGAATCCAATTTTTTGAGAAAATGTTACTATCAAATATTCATGCACAGAAAGATTGTCAATTTGTGACCCTGCACCACAAAACCAACAAAAGTCGCCAGACATTGATTTTTAGTTACCGGCAGATTCTGAAAGAGCAGACTCTAAGCTTTAAAATGATTTATAGCTCAATTCAAGTGGATTCTTCTAACCTATATAAATATTGGAAAGAAAGCCACACTCTGGAAAAGTATATGAACTGAGAAAAGAGGCTCTGAAGTACAGCTTCTATTCAAGCTCTTAATCTTTACAAAGCCGTGCTACTTCTGCCATGAATGGGACAAAAAAAACATGATTTTATAACCACTGTAGCAACAACAATGAAGTGATTATCAGATTAAGCTGAATGCCAGCTTTCACAGCAGTAGCACTATCCTTTCAAAAGTTATTAGACTTCAGAGTGAAGAGTGTGCATACAATTTTCAAGAAATGAAAAGGGGCCTGTAAGAAAAATCTGATCACTAATCACACTACTCTATAAAAAAAAGGTTACACAAAAATTAGTGAAAACCCACTTTCCCATTAAATTTATGATCCCAAACTCGAGAATACAGTAGAAGAAGAATAGCTCTTTCAGAAAATATGGAAGACTAAAAATTGACTAGTTGACCCATTTCACCTTTCTTGAGTTCTCACGTAAAATCAAGGTGTGCGACTCTTTGTTTGTTTTGTAATGCACCGTGATCACATTAATTTTGTTTGTTTGTTTGTTTAGATCAGCAAGAATAACTCTTTTCTTTGAACGTCTTCAAATCGTTACAACTTCAGGATAATCTGATGCAAAGGAGAGTTTCTTCTTCCTTTGTTTTTTAATAAATTCACTTGAGTAGAGGGAAAACTAGGAAAAAAGACTGTGTGAAAGATAAAAGGAAACATATATTGATGTGACATTTTCACATCATGCAAAGTGGGACCAATGCCAATACATTTATAAACTTGAAATATTCAATAAATTTGTATGCTAATCTTTGTTAATAGGTAGATAGATGTATAATAGAAAGATAGGTAGTTGGACAGATAGATGGATGGATAGATAGATAGGTAGATAGATAGATAGATAGATAGATAGATAGATAGATAGATATTACAAAAATAATTGATCTCAATATGTTCATATCAAAAAGGATAAAGATGTCAGTATGGAGATAACTTTCTCTGATATACTTGCATTTATTTCCGTAGCTTTAAGTTTCTATATGTTTTGAATTAAAATCTGGTAATTTTGATGATGGTTTTGTCCACTGATGTAGGCCTACTTCAACGTTTTATCGTGAATATGAGAAATAGATCAATTCGAATTCAATTCAATTCAATATTGAACTGCCAAACTCACCGGCTGCCATGTGGTTGATAACGGCGTCTACGTAGACACGGACCCCCGCTGCGTTGCAACGTGAGACCATTTCTTGAAACTCCAGCTCAGTCCCACTCCTACTCTCCAGTGTATAGTCCACGGGCTGGTAACGCTGCCACCAGGGGTAGCCATAATCGGCATATTCCCTATGTCTCATCGGGGGAGACACCTGGACGCCCGCGTAGCCGTAGGGACCGAGGAAGCTGCAAAATTGTTGATTTGATTTAATTTGCATTTGCAACCGACCGCCCGCCCGCCTGACCGACCGACCGACCGACCGACCGGCCACCCGACCTCAGAGTATTCCCATATACCCCCTACACACTATGTGTGGGTGGGGGTATAAATATATCAGATGTAACATTCGTTCTTTCTCATTTTGGAAGGTTTTAGGGCAAGTTTTATGTTTAGCTATACGTCTGAAATATGAGATTTTTGTCATTGCTGTCATATGAAGTGACAAATAAACTGTGAGAGGATGATATTATAAACTTACTGATTTGAATATTTATAAAGACTGTTCAAGACGTGTTTTAGGGGAAAAATGAACTTTCAGAATATCATTACCTCCTTATTGTCAATTTGTTATCAATTTTGCGCTTTTCTGCAGGGATTTTTTTTTACTCTTTCTTGTGAAAATGATCAAATTTTGGAGTAGATTTCTTCTTTAACATGCCCTCCTCTCTTGTAAAGTGCAAGATTAAGGACGTTTTCATGCATCCTATACAGACATCTAAAATATATATTATACAATATAGTCATTATCTATAACAGGGGTAGAGTTGATGAATAATCATCTATACACATAAACGTCATACCAGTGTTCACACAATGAACACACGTCAATGAGGTTAACGGTTTGTGACCATCTCGTGCCGATTGACAAAGAAATCCCTAAATGTTGTACACACCATGGGGCGGATCCAGGAATTCTGTAAAGGGGGGGGGGGGCGTGACTAATATTTTCTGGAGGCACTTCCTAGATTCATTTCATTTTTTTCTTTTTATTTCTTTTGTTTTTCACGAAACATAAGAGGGGGGGGGGGGGCGTGCGCCGGTTACGCCCCCCTCTGGATCCGCCATACACTGCACACTGTCCAAAGTCTGTGGCACCGCACCTCTCCTCATTATACATGGTCGAAGGAAAAGTACGAAGACAGGGTACACATTAATTTAAGTGTCACAAAGTTGACCGTTTTCTATTTTATGTATTATTATCATTATGAAAGAAACTTAAACCGTTCAGTTCATTTCAGTCTTCTTCTTTTATATCAACGTGACCACAGAGTAGAGTGTCTTATTGATCGAAATAAAGTAACATGAAGATAATTAGAAAGCACACTTACAAATAGACCGCATATATTTCCCAACTGAATGCGATCTTGGTTTTCATTTTGCATTGCATTGAAATAGTGCGCACATATCAAGAGACTTTAATGAGCAACTTTTAGACTATGTTTACATAGTTTATTAACTCATCCATACTTGACACTTTTCATAGAATGTACAATTTGTATCTTACTTCTCGCATTCATCAGCGATGTCCGTCCATCTCCACTCAAAAAGGTGCACGATGACCGTGCGTCCGTCAAGGAAGTTTGGTTCCCCGACGTCGGCCTCTTCGTGCGCGTACGCGACGGCGAGGATCAGAATCAAGAATTTCAGCATGACGTCAGTATCGCTTTGATAACGATATCCTGTGTTTGATAAAGGATACATTGATTCAAAATAACTACTGTTCGACTACGAGGGGATCCACATCATTCATTAATCAAGAGTAACAGGCACCCACCATGGAGCTACAACCCTGCACCCCGCCCTGCACCCACTAATTCCCCCGTATCCTGTGCAGTTCTTTTGTGATCAGTAAGGTCCGGATACCCTACTCGGGTTGGACTCGAACCAATAACCCCCTGATTACTAGACAGGCGTCGTATCCACTAGGCTACCGAGCTTCCGCTCGACAGTTAGTGCTGGTTCTAATCCGTTATAGCAGTGGGCATTGCGTATATTCATTCAAATTAATTAATTCTTGAGTCGAGTATTGAAAATGATTGACATCATGACAATTACTAAAGCACTTTATGTCGATGAATGGTAATTTTTAAGGCTGTTTTCCTCCATTTTTAAACTGCAATTTCGCAATTCTTTTCGTTTAATAGTAGTAGTAATAATAATAACAACAAAATAATAATGATGATAATAATAATAATAATAACAACAACAATAATAATCATAATAATAATAATAATAATAATAAGGTCTTGTTTATCCAGGGTAGCCTCTTCAGCGTTGCCACTGCTCTACCAGAGGGTCCTGCCATTATCGTTATCCCAGCGTTGCCAGATACCCATTTATACACCTGGGTCGAGAGGGACAAAGTGGGTAAAAACACCTTGTCCAAGGACTTAAGTATACTGGGCGGGAATCGAACTCGGGTCCTCCGATTGGGAGACGGGAGTCTTATCCACTATGCCACAGCGCCCCCACCTTAATGCGATGTAGACACAAGAATAGTGATGCCCGACATTACAGGGTCTATTTGTTATTGAAGATAGACAGCCCTATCGAGAACCAATGTCTCGTGCTGTCAGCAAACGGCATAACAGTTAAAGGGGACCTCCGGATGATTTTCAGACTTTTACATTTGAACAACTGTAAATTAGTCAAACTGAGTACAGAGTTTCAGAATTTATAGTGATTGGGATAAGTAATGAGAATGTTTTCAAAATTTATTATGAATTGCAATGAACAAGGATGATGACATGACAGCCTCACCATAAGAATGCATGAGTTGGGGCTCAAGGAAGCAGAACAAAAAGAAGGTATGCATGGATTTTTCGCAGGTGAACTTGTTGAGCAAGCGGTATTGTAATGGATTACACTGCTACATTTCTGAAATATATGAGGCTCTGATGTCATCATCACTGTTCAGTGTAATTTGTTCAAGATTTTCAATTTATTGGTTTCTCTGCTCAAGGACCACAATAAATTCCATGGATCTATACATGGAGCTGTTGATTTATGTACTACATGATGTGAAATTATGAAAATCGTCCGGAATGCCCCTTTAAAACATGTCATTATGACAGAATAATATACACATTTTGAATAGCCGGCGCTGCAGGATCTTGAGTGTTCTCTGTGTACCATATGACAATCATGCGTACCAAAGGCTCATAATAATGAGCTTTTCGTCGATATAGGATATAGTTTCCTCGCAGTGATGGTGGAGGCGGGCTTACTGCCATGAATAGTCATAAACATTTTAAAATCACTTTCAAGTTAATTGCGATGCAGTCGTTCGAAATTGATATGTCACGAAATGAACGCTTTGTCCAAGAAATTGAAGTAGGCCTATTTGCAATTTACATTTTTATTTGATTTACAATTTCACATTGCAAAACAGAATCTCCATACTTTAATAGAGTAAAAAACTTAATGCATTCCTATTCTATGTCTCTATTGTACTCACCAGTTAACACTAGTTATGTCTGCGAAACATGAATTCATCGAATCCTGAGGATTTTTGCCGCAAAATTCATCATCAATCATTTTCATGATTAACAGCCCCACTGTACATTGCGTATCAAAGAAAAAAAAAAAGGTAATCCAACTTTGGAGGGCTATACGATTTCACAATTATAAGCTATTGAGAGCGCGATGTTGATTATGAGGAAAGCTAGGGAACTCTTCCATTATTTTTTCCTCTTCATATTCAAGACATGGCGTGTCGCTGCGAGCCATGTGTTGAATATGAACAGAGAAAAAAGTTAATGACAAATTGCATTTTTTTTTCAAGTTTGTGTGTTATTGTGAAGGAAAAATGAATGTCTCACCGCATGGATAAGATCTGTCAACGAAAGTGGCCAAATAGGCCAGCCTGTACGAAGGCAGGTTTGCGTTTAGGGTTTTATGTTTCGGGTTTATCCTAACATTTTATGGTTCATAACCTTTAACATGGCCACCTGTCCATTAACTTTGTCACTCCCACAGAGGCGAGAGCCCACACTGTCCATATTCTCTGTTCATATTCAACACATAGCTGGCAGCGACAAACCATGTCTTGAATATGAAGAGAGAGAGAAAAAAAAATGGACAATGGTTGATCCTTCATGGGAAGGACCAAGTTATCAACAACGTTGCCATGTTGAAGGCTATGAACCATGAAAGGTTAGAAGAAACTCACGAACCTGCAGTCGTGTGAGCTGGCCTGATGATTTGACTACTTTCATTGACAGATCTCATCCATGCAGTAAGACATGCATTGTTCCTTCAAATAACACGCAACTTGGAAAAAGTGCAATTTGTCATTCTTGTCTTTAAAGTTCATGTGCTCAGTCATGCATGACGTTTTCAACATAATTAGGTATCAATGTCAAGGGGAAGAGTTCCCTTTTCCTTATAACCAATATTGCACTCTCCATAGCTGGCAATTATAAAATCATGAAAATAGTAGGCCTCCAAAGTTGGATTACCTTATTTATTTATTTTTTACCTCTGTATATTTCACTGTTTTTATTGGAGAAAGATTAAATGGGACTGGTGAAACTTATTAAGTCAGACAAAGGTATGAGCACTTTAGTCGTTCTACATTTGTTGCCAATTTAAGAATGGCTATAAATTTTGCCACTATACGAAGGTTTTGAAAATTCTGCAACAAAATACGATGATTTAAACGACAAATGTAATCGAGTTAAAGTGACAAAGGGCTCCCCCCCCCAAAAAAAAAAAAACAAAACAAAACAAAGCAAAAGAGAAAACACAACAACAACAACACTTTCAACCTACCGCTTGAACCGCTCCATAAAGTAGTAAGATCTTAAACAACAGCCAACAAAAATGTAATATCTTGGGTTCGATGGGTTGGGCCGAGGAAGGGAGGACGTAAATAAGGAGTTAACCCATGGTATTAAATACGTATACCTATCTACTCCACATAGACTTATTTCAAACTATGGGTGTGGCCTCGGGTTATTATTATTATTTTTTTTTTGTTATGAAAAGTTCGAAGTGGTTTATACTCACCGATGCAAGTGTTCTCTGCAAAGCGAAGTCGAGATGACAACTTGGGGCTCTCAGATCGGCACTACGTTCCAACCTTGCAACCGGCTCCAATTTATCCTCTTGGCCAACGGGGGAGACACACCTAGATGGTACGAAGGTCGATGATATAGCCGGAGGGAAAATGGCCACATGTTACCCGTCACGCGAGGTATGAATTTGAATTTGCTATCATATCACGTGGCAATGTCTGATGTCAATAGCTCCTCTTAGAATCTGCTGAATAATGGGTCGAAACCGGAGCAAAGGTTTTTACCAGGGTTCTCCTAGATACAAAGTTTTCGAGAGGCTGACTAACTTTTCAGAACTTTGCCATATATGGTAACTGATACTTCTGAAGTTTGTTTGCTCGTAACTCAACATCTACGTGCGACCAGTCAGTCGAATCATGGAGCTACAGTCAAATCGTGAGAGTCATACAATGCATGTGCCATTCCTTATCTGTGTACTAACTGACTTTGAATGTCAATTTCTGAAAACTTATACGTCAGCCACTTTTTATACTCATCTGAAACAGCAAGCATAATGAAGCGACGAATATTAAAGCCTCGATGTCTCAATAAAATGAAATAGGCCCTACATTCATTATTTGTTTTCAATTTCTTTAACAGTAATCAGAGTGAGGTCATCATACACTTGATTTTATTTGATTTTATTTGATTTATTGGTTCCTGCGTTATCATTGCACATGCAGGTATACACATGTATATATTGTTGGCTCCATAATTATAAACACTAGTTGTTAACAAAGCAAGCGTTTTCATTGCCTTTACAATGTACAGCAATACAGTTTCTTAATTGTCTTTACAGTGTACAACAAAACATATCAGCGATGCGATGAATAATAGGGCTACAGCTTAAGCTTTGCTTGATTTGTATGCAGCCCTCGTTGGAGACACTGCGGTAACATTTTTCAAGAATATGTCTGAACAGGCAAACGATCCTTAAAAGGAGAGAAAGAGACTTCCCACAATGAAACGTCATAACGATTTACCATTCTGTTTTCTCCTGTTTTTGTGACGACCCATTCTTCTTCATCAGGGGACCGTTTCATGAAACTTTTTGTCAGTGATTTACACTGACAACTGTTAAAAGCTACTGAAATCCTTGCGTCTGATTGGCTGATAGCAAAGTCGTCGGTGAAAACCTCCGACGAACTCGTTGATGAAACGCCCCCAGAATTTTCAACGCACCACCACCAAACTAGGGAGGCTCACCTATAGTCCCTGCTTATGAACACGGTAATGTTTGAAGCAGAGCAGTGTATAGAACTGTCCACTTTTGGTGTTATTTTGACAATTTCTGCCATAAAAGGGGGGGGGCGGCTTCAGTATGCCTGACAATAGTTGATTCATTCACTGACATGTAAAAGCAATGCAACCTGATTCATTGCCTCAAACAGTAAATCATCATGATCATCTTTTCTTCTTATTTTGGAAGCCCCCACTTATGGCCGACTTCAGTTAGTGTTTTCAAATCGCATTGGTACAGAGACCTAAATAGTTTTACACACTGCATCTTAATTGGACCATAACGATGGGGAGGGTTGGGGCTTGGGGGACTTCTAAAATATTAAGAAAAGATGATTCAGTGAGTTATGAAATGAGTCAAGTTGCGTTGCTATGACATCGTCAGTGCATAAATCAACTACTGCTAGGCTTACTAAAGTCCTCTCCCCCTTCTGATACTGTATGCCTCGATAGACATGAACATACAAACCAGCATCCAGTAATTTATGATTAGGGACACGGCTCTAAGCATGTAATGTTAATTAGCACCATCAGCGACAAAGAGTAATAGTATTCATTAAAAAAAAAAAAAACTGAGTTGAGAATTAGAAGAGGTGCAGGTTTCTCAGTACTTTATAGTTGAGTCGGATTTTTCCATGGGAAAAACGACGAATCGTCCAGTTTTTAAAAATGACACCTTTCTGTGACCACAAGCGGGTAAATGCAGATCGTTTTGATGTAAAGTAGAGTTTAGAAAGAGGCGTATATCCCTCTATGAAAACCTTTGTCGATCACAAGGTATGGCTGCCGATGGAATGTTTGTCTGAAATGGTTGCACGGTACTCAAGAAGATACACTGTAAAAACATCGGTGTTAGATTTAACACCACGGGTGTTAGATCTAACACCGATCAAACTTCAATAAAGGACCACACCCACAGGTGTTAAAAATGCACTGTGATGGTGTTGAAAAGTGTTCACCTGACACTTCGTGGTGTTAATTTGACACTGTACCTGGTGTTATTTTGACACTGTACTGGTGTTAATTCAAAAATGACACCACATGGTGTTGATTTGATATTTGTTGGTGTTAATATCAATGGTTTAACACCCGTCCGGCTTCAATAAGAGACCACACCAGCTGGTGTTACTTTGGTGTAAATTTATTTTCACATTTTTTTCAAAAATTTAGTATTTTAATGTAAAATTCTTGATCGTCTTGTTTAAATTAAAAATCAACAAGAAGTGCAGTTACTAAGAAACTCTTCAAAAAACAGTTTACATTTTGGAAATGACACCCGGAGGTGTTAATTTAACACCATAAATGAACACCGAAAATTTAACACCAGCTCGGTGTTCACTATTTAACACCGGACTTTTTGCAGTGTACTATAATGTTTCCCGTCTCTTTTTCCTATCGTATGTATAGCGTTCATAAAAAGCATAAGACTTTAATGCCTGTCAATGACGACCTCCTGTCAAAGCAACTGATTTTGGTGCATTTTCTTTTATCTCAAGTTGTAAACTATTACAGCCTGTAAGTTTAGCAATATTTCTGAGACTGATATCAAAAGCATGCATAGTTATTGCTTAGAATGGATCACATTTTCCATTTTATTTATCACATTCCAACAAGCAAATACAATGACACTAAAATATTTAACTATGGGCCCCTATGTAATATTGAGTTAAGACTTTTATACCAGCACTTTCGGCCTTCTATGTATAGATTCAAATTCATAGATATTGTGCGTAACAGCATAGTAGTAGTAGTAGTAGTAGTAGTAGTAGTAGTAGTAGTAGCAGTAGTAGTAGTAGAAGTAGTAGCAGCAGAAGTAGTACAGTAGTTGTTGATAATAACAACAACAATAATCATCATCATAATAATAATGATAAAAAATTTATCGTTATTATCATTGTCACTTTTATCACCGTTATAATAATAATGATAATAATAATAATGATAATAATAATAATTATTATTATTATTATTATTGTTATTATTATTATTATTATTATTATGCCACCACCACGATCATCATCATAATGAAAAAACAACAATCTATTAAAAGCACATCTTCATGCATATCTCGCAACAAGTAGTAGGAGAAAAGGCTTGTGCAAAAAACTCCGAACATCACAGTAGGTAAAAAAACATAAAAAGTGGTCATTCCGTAATTAAAATGTCTTATGAAGATAAGAGTTTTCGAGAGTAATGTAGAATGATAATTGGAATTCGCCTATTTAGATAAAAGGAATTGCAGTTTCACGAATGTCATTCAGTGCAGGCTGCATAATGCCTGAGTTATAATCAAAGGTCGTTTCGTATATACAATAGAAGGTGCATTACAAACGGAGATGACTTAATCATTTTGCATGTACCACCACTAAAGGGTCACTGTAAATCCACGCTTTCAGGCACAGAACACCGTCATGACTCTTACCATGCTTACATGCCTTTGTAAAGACGCTAATTAGAATATGGGTGACACCCCCAAAATAGGGGTATTTTATATATATACAATGTAGGTTTTAGTGATGTATCTTTTCTTTCTAGGCTTGTGCTAATTGTAAACACCCTTGTATGATGATCATCGTTAAATCTTATACACCTTTCTTCACAATCGAACCCGACCGGGTATAACGGAATTAGAGAATGGCTTATCTACGTGTGGAAGTCTTTTAAGTCGAAACTGATTTGAATGGTAAGTTCAGATAATCATTCTTTCATAATTATTTGAATTACAACTTCAACTAAGAAGTCATTTTAATCTTTATTCTTTTGATATACACGTGTGTATGTTCGTCTGGAAAATAGAAAAACGAAACAACAATAAATAAACAAAGATTCTGGCGAATTCATGCTGTCGCAAAATAATGAACGTGAATGCAACTTCTTGCTTTAACTTCAAATTTCACTGACTTGATGTATCGTCACAAAACACCTCAACTACGTGCAGCTTTTCCCTTTCTGTGAGGCATTCAAACAGGCAGCAGTTCAGCATTTGCAGTAATCATTTTCGTCTCTCGTCATGCCATTGGATCTTTCTTTTTTTTCTCTATACTCTGCTTCATCATCATCATTCATGACAACTTCTTGCTGAGGAGAATGTGCAGCCACCTTACTGAGATACCAATGAGTAAACAAAACTGTAATAGTATCTTATTGTGCACTGCTTCCATTTCCCTGTCAGAGTAGTTTTCATAATCATTGGATTGAATAACTTATTGACATGATAATGTCCTTCGTGGATGCTAATGCACACCGACTTTTAATGTGCGTGTTTGTTTGTTTGTTTGTTTGTTTGTGTGTGTGTGTGTGTGTGTGTGTGTGTGTGTGTGTGTGCGTGCGTGTGTATGTATGTATGTATGTATGTTTGTATGTGTGTATGAGTGTGTGTACATTTAAAGGGATGTCACTATAGTATTGCTGAAGATGAGGATTGGGCTTACTTACTTTTTGTGAGATACCAACTAAACCACTTATGAAATGATACAGGGCATACCAATTTAAGAGTAATTCAAAGTTTATTAGATGAAAATCGGTTTTGGAATGGCCGAGACATCCAAAACAAAGTAAAACAAAGCGATCTTAATAAAAGGTGGGTCTCACCTTTTGTAAGGATCGCTCTGTTTAGATATCTCAGCCATTTCAAAACTGATTTTTATCAAATGAATGTTGAATTTCTCTTGGAATTACATGCTCTCTTACATTTCATAAGAGGTTTCTCATGAAACTTATGTTATTCAAAGTTATGTACTCATGTAAGCATTATGTATGTTGCTTTGTATTGCTTTATGAAAATAAAATCACTAGAATTGAATCGAATTGAATTATATGACACAAAAAAAAAGTTGGAAAACGGCGATGATAAAAATCATGGTCATTCGTCATAGCTGAATGGGGCTCGAACTGGTGACCTCATGATTGCTGGGCAGGCGTCAAAAAAAAAAAAAAATCAATCAATAGGCTACCGGTTTTCCTCCCGATGTCTATGGGGGACACTAACCAGGGAGATGGTCCTGGTAAGTATATAACCGCAGGTATACTGCATACTCAGATTACCTGACTATTGGGTAAAGTTGTTTTTATCACATTGCTAATTTACTGGTCTTCATCGACGTTAATACACTCCGATTACCCATCAGTATTTTGCATATGGGGTACATTTAGCAGACATGATAAAAATCATGGACATCCACTAAGACATGATGATTCTTGACTGATGTCTTTTGGCCTGTAAATAATTCTACATGCGAGTTTACGTTCGCGCGGGGAATATATTCTTTCAGTTATTTCTTTCATCTGATTTTCTCCTCTTATTTCTTTTTTTTTGGGGGGGGGGGGAGGGGGGGGGGGGGTAATTACAGTCTAGTATAATCATCATCCCTGAACTGTTTCTCGGGTCACAATGAAAATCTATACGAAATAAAGGTGAATGCTCTTGGAGGAGTAACAAGTGAGTGTATATGCGCGGGGTGCATATTCTTTCAGTGATTTCTTTTATCTATTATACTTTTTCTTCTAATTTCTATCATCATCATCATCATCGCCGCCACCACCACCACCACCATCGCACCGCCATCATCATCATCACCACTACCACCAACACCACCACCACCATCATCATCACCACCACCACCACCACCACCATCGTCACTACCATCGCTACCACCACCATCATCATCATCATCACCACCACCACCACCACCCATCATCATCATCACCACCACCACCATCATCACCACCATCGCCACCACCACCACCACTACCACCACCATCATTATCATCACCACCACCACTACCACCACCATCATTATCATCACCACCACCACCACCACCACCATCATCATCACCACCACCACCACCACCACCATCATCATCATCTTCACCACCACTACCACCATTATCATCATTATCACTGACTTGCTTTCTGGCGTCACAATCAAATATGCTGAATAGAGTTGACTGCTCCTGGGAGAAACGACTGATGGTGTCATCTGGGCGAGCTGGTGGAGGACGTGCCACCAGACAGCGACTGAAGTCCGCCGCCGCTGCCCTAGCTAGACGGAGACAGATAGTCAGGTCCGGTCAATGACACGCTGACACGAGCTTCAGTTTTATCTGCTCGCCTTTCGAGCATATTTACAAGAGTGGTACAGGTGTTCCATGATATGCATGCCATGATAACGTCTCTAGATTACTGTCTGCCCCTGCAGCTTTCGTAAGAGTCACGAGAAGGGGTATTTTTTTTTCTCTGCATAAAGGTCAATCATCTTTCACCTCATATGCTATACCGTCTATACCCATTTCCAGATCCCAGAAGTTTTGCGGAAAAAAATGTTCTGGAATTCCACCAAATCTATACATATTATGGGGGAATAGGGGAAAAGGGTATTTGCAAACAAAATAACCGCTAAACCCATGTCACGAGTAAAAGTTTTTGTTTACTTTCTGGGTCTTCCATGGTTGACTATTTAAAGGGCGAAATCCTTTCCAAAAGGGACACAGACTGAGAGGGTATATTTTCCAATAGGAATTTGTACTTAGAAGGATTCGAATTCCGGATCTTCTCTTTAAGTGTCTAGAGCCTAATGCACCATTCACTATTACACTTTCATTTTTACTCTGTCTTTGTCTTGTAAATGTATAAATGATGAATAGTATGCAAATGATATAATATGAATGTACTACCCATGAAACAAAGAAAGACTACAGTATTATCTGTGGACGCCCTCTAAACCAATGCTAAGTACGGTTTTCTAAAATCATTCTTTTTTTCTCATCACAATTAAGTTGATTTGTAAGTCATTTCACTATAATTTGTGTTCATGTAGCTGACATACAAAGTTATTATGTACAAATTCAAACAAACAAGAGCAACAGTAGGAATTCTAACATATTTATGCAGTGGCAAAATTATAGAAACGTAAATGCAACCTTATTCTTGGTCTCAATTCTAATGTCACATGCTTGGTACACATTATAGTCAGGCACACAACTCCAAGTGTTCAAATGCATCGATCCATTTGAACAGACAATAACATTAACAGTGCACAGTTTACAGCGAATATCATAACTAGAACGTTTTGTTTGCCATACATTGAATCTTTCTTCTCTAATCTTTTTCTCTCTTATCTGCATAAGTCGCCATCATTCCAAACGATCTTCTTCGTGAAGATGGTCTCCTTGGAACGTGAGATGTATACTCCAATGGCAATGGGGATTTCTTTTCATTATCGGTGTCTTTTGGCGTAAGATAATTGTACAAGCAAGTGTGTGGGTGCGCGTGCATATTATTCTTTCATTAATTCCATACTTCTGATGCTTGTATAGTGAAGAAGATCAAGTCCTAAACTCATCTTGACGCATCCAAACGAAGAACGCACGCACACACACGCACACAGTCGCACCCCTTCCCCATACAAGCTCAACTAGTATATTCATTTATTATTGGAGCACGCACCTGCCTACGTAGACCAGGGCCCCGTTGCTAGAAACTTTGCGTTTAAACGCAACTTGCAACTGATTGTCACTGGCCAATCAAAATCATTGTTGCATGCATGTCTTCTTAATAGGGCAGACCCTGAGCCAATCAGAATGGTTGTTTCAAAATTAGCAATTATTTGCAATTGATTGCAACTTTCTTGCAACGGGCCCAGTTCGCAGTTGGCGATTATTGACCCCAATTTTTTTTTAAATATTTTTTTTTTTAACGAATCAAAACAGTTAAAAGCAAAGCTAGACATTACCCACGTATACTTACAGGTAATCCAATTTGCCTGTGTGCTTTCACTATTTCGAATGATCTTTCATAGCTGCAACGTATAAAGAAACCATGTAGCAGGTGCTGTCAGTGACGTTGCGCATTATAGGCCTACAATGTCTCACTATACGCTGTTGTTCTCAGTTGACCTTTGTTTGCTCATACGCAGAATGTGTCTTCGAACTGACTTATTACCCCCCCCCCCCAACACACAACACAATATTCCATAATGCCGTCCACGTATTACAAATAGGCCCTACTCACAGACAGTGACCTCATGGCAGCTGCCAAGGAAGAGAGGTCGGAGAAACGGAAATGAAAGTGGATTGGGAATTGGAAATGGTTCGATATACTGTAGCGTGAAAACGTATATAATGGCAACAAGACGTAACAAAAATATTTACGGGAGTTGATTTGTCGCTGTTAAATCACACATGCCGATTATGTCTTCAGCTGCAAGATAACTATTTATTGTCTTTTGTAGGATTCAGAAAGAAATGGAAATATATGTGATAAGCAAACAAGTTTCGATGATTATTGCTTAAAAGAGAGGTGGCTGAAGTCATTCCAGAGTATCCATCATGCCCTATTAGGTGTAAGAATCATCGAAAATCCATAACAGATTTTAAAAAAGATGGCGAACCAAACAATCGCATCAAGACAGGTGATGCAGTATGTTATGCACAAAGAGATGAATACCAAAACAGTAACTATCACACTGATGTAAGGAGTATTCTGGAATAATAAGTCTGTGGATATAGATATATACTTCATTTTTCGCTCCTTTCAATGTCTGATTCAAATCTGTTCTGCTTCACAGAATATTCAAAGTTTATTCTGTATGCACCTGATTTTCAAATTATGTCACTCTTCATTAATCTGTAGATGTATGTTACGAATGTAATTAATTTTCACTCTAAAATCTTTATAAATGTCTGAAATGAATTGATAAATACGTATAAAAAATACAGAATAAAGGTAAATGCCCTTGCGAAACGTCTGATCAGGTATACGTGGTTTTCTTTCGAACCCCCTAGTCTGATGGTGTCATCGGGGCGAGCTGGTAACGTGCCAGGCCCCAACAGCGACCGTGGACGACCCTGGAGATAGATAGTCAAATTCAGCCATTGACGTAAACAAGTTTCTATCTGTCTGCTAGCCTCTCGAGTGTTTGCACGAATGGTCGCAGGTGTTTCATGATAATGTCTCTTGCATAACGTCGGATGCCCCAGCTTTTAGTAAGAGTCATGCACGAGACGCAATATTTTTCTCTGTGTAAAGGTTAACAATATTTTTTCACAACGATTAATGCTATATGCAAGAATCGATTCACGATCTCAGTAATTTTCAAGAAACTTTGCAAAAAGTGTGCCGGTACTTATAGAATTCTACGATCCAGATGCTACTGAACTCACTATTAAAGGGGACCCAAACCCAAAGAGCAATGTTGATTGATTGAAAGCAGCAACAATAGTAGAACACATCACTTAAAGTTTGAGGAAAATTGGACAATCAATTCAAAAGTTATGAATTTTTGAAGTTTTGGTGTTGGAACCACTGGATGAGGAAACTACTAGAGGTTATGACGTATGAGTGGATAACAATATAAAGAAAATATTAAGGGAATTCCACAAAAAACTTACTTTTCTAGCATAATGAAAGAGCACCTGACTAACCGTTTTCAGAAAGCAGGGGGAAGAATTGCTACCCTTAACATAATTATGTCAGTATCAAGTTGATGGAATGTGTAATTTTCATCGATTGTCCAATTTTCCTCAAACTTTCACTGATATGTTCTACTATTGTTGCTGCTTTCACTGAATCAACATCTCGCTTTGGGTTTGGGTTCCCTTTAATAAACTCCATTTTTTTTTTGCTAGAATTTGTCACTTTTCATCTGGAATTTCCTTTCCCAGTCCCAAATGATCCGCTTCAACTCATCCCACGACTCCTTCTCAACCCCCTTCCATCCCCTGCTGCCACACTGCAAAAAGTCCGGTGTTAAATAGTGAACACCGAGCTGGTGTTAAATTTTCGGTGCTCATTTATGGTGTTAAATTAAGACCTATGGGTGTCATTTCCAAATTTAAACTGTTTTTTGAAGAGTTTCTTAGTAACTGCATTTCTTGTTGATTTTTAATCTAAACAAGACGATCAAGAATTTTACATTAAAATACTAGATTTTTGAAAAAATGTGAAAATAAATTTACACCAAAGTAACACCAGTTGGTGTGGTCTCTTATTGAAGCTGGACGGGTGTTAAACCATTGATATTAACACCAACAAATATCAAATCAACACCATGTGGTGTCATTTTTGAATTAACACCAGTACAATGTCAAAGTAACACCAGGTACAGTGTCAAATTAACACCACGAAGTGTCAGGTGAACACTTTTCAACACCATCACAATGCATTTTTAACACCTGTGGGTGTGGTCCTCTATTGAAGTTTGATCGGTGTTTGATTTAACATCCGTGGTGTTAAATCTAACACCGATGTTATTACAGTGCAGAAAGTGACCTTGTGGCTTTGTAGGATTTTACTTATGTCGTCAATATTTGATGTGTTGTAGTAACTTTACATAATACGTTTCTCTGCCCGTAGGCCTACATGGTAATACAATTTTGCACCTTTCTGATCATCACTTTGAGGGGAATGCACAGTATTATTACAAGCTTTGCTTTTTCGCTTTCCTTCCATTTTAAACATTTTCAACAAGATTCAGTAAAAAAAGCATGTATCTGTAGCCTTCTCAACTTAATGTTTAACATTTTGATGTATATAGCTGCTTTCTCTTTCTTCGTGCTATGTTTTGGACACTGACACTCTTTGTAATTGAAAATGACAAAAAAAGAGTGAAATGAAAATATAAAATGATGTATATATATATATATATATATTCACAACAGTAGGTCAATGTAAAAACTCCGTTGAGACGTAAATTTGACGATTTTTTCGCCCATAGGGCTTTGTCAAGTCAATACATTATTTTGACATTTTATTTTGAAGCAGATAAAAATTTTATATTGATCTACTATTGTGAATCTATACTTTCTTAGAACTCCGAGCAGAAACTAATGCCCGTCGAGACTCCTGAAGAAGGTGGAGGCCACCGAAAATTTGAGTTGCTCAATAAACTCATTCTTTCTTATATATTGGCGAAATAATGCATTACTGGTTTATTTCTTGATTCTTCGTTATATTGGAGCCAATACGTGAATTCGCAACATATATATTATATATATATAGTACTAATACTTTTGTTTACTTTTGGTTACATTTCCGGTTCCGGTTCCTCCATGGAGGAGTCGAGGAGATGGCATCCATTAAAAAAATAAATGCCCCAAAGGTTATTGTATGCAAAGGGTTAGCACTGAGACTTGGAGAGGGATTCGACTTTAGAAGTGTGGAGCTTATAATGCACCATTCATCATATTTTCATCTCTTTCTCTCTCTTTATCTCTGTAATGTGTTTTGTGTGCATTATATATTGTTATGTTTCATGACATATTGATATGATACATAATATCTATAAACATAGATACACATAGATAGATAGATAGATAGATAGATAGATAGATAGATAGATAGATATAGATAGATAGATAGAGATAGATAGATAGATAGATAGATAGATAGATAGATAGATAGATAGATAGATGGATAGACAGATAGAGATAGATAGAGATAGATACTGTTTAGATACAAACAAACATGCATACATACATAGATACATGATAGCATACATGTATTATAATAAATTATGCTTGAATGTGTATGTGTGTGGGTATTCATGTTGTGTGTTCGATTCTATCATCCCACAAGTATTCAATTACTATTCCTCGAAGTGTCATAGATGTCATGCACGCTGTCGACATTCATGTTTTTGAAGTGGAATGTAGAATTACAGTAAACACTAGAGAGGAGAAACGACTACAGCCATGACAGCATATTAAAATGTTCTGGTTTTTGACCAAGTTCACCACAATACAAAATATGACAGATTAACAGAGTAATTACTGATGGGTTGTGTATCTGCTTTGTAATCGAATTACTCGATTGGCGCGGGTTCGAACTCAATTACTGAGCAATGTTATATGTGTTATCATGCTGTCCCAGGCCTCGCCAGAATCAAAACACTCTGTCCCTCGGATAGAACATAAACTAACTGAGGTCCAATGCGTAGCAGTGTCTCAGCACACGTAAAGGCATAGAACAGGGTAAATAACTCGGCAAAGTGCCCCCCCCCCCCCCCCCACCCCTCCACCCAAGTACCGTACATAAAACTGGACCTAATGGCAGACCGGCTAGTGCAGCTCGATATTGGGCCATCCAACCAAATTGTAAGACGAAAAATGAAAACAAAACAAAACAAAACAGACAAATAACATCTTGTTTACAGAATCAGAAAGTGTCGTTCTACAGGAAAAAGTCCTTAACTTCTTTTTCTGTGTTTTTTTCTCAGCTGCGCCTGTTGTTCATACTATATCTCCGCTTTCATGAAAATCTTGCCATTTTGATAACCGATTCAGCGTACAAACTACACGTCAGCAGTCACACTGATGACACAATGTGGAGAGTATATCTAAAGATAATGTGACATAATTATCATACAGGTATATCGCTTGGCAGATAGTGCGTCATTTCAGAACACTTGCGTATACTTATTTTCCCACCCCTTCGAAATGATAAGTGTCATGAATAAGTTTCAGTTTCAGTTTGCGCATAAGCAAATTGAAAAAAAAAATCATCAGTTTTGTATTGGCAGGTAGAGGTTTGGGTTTAAATTCACTAGGATGAGCATCTATGATTATGGTGCTTGTCGGTATACATCCACCTGACAGCTATCGCACATGCCTATAGATTTGTCAATGAATTATTGTATCAGTAAGAGTTTGTTGATGCATTTAATGCAAAAAAAAAAAATGGATTGCTTCCCTAAGTCACATATCTAAAGAGGGTATCTCACCGGGCTTGAAACTAGTTCGCGACTAGTTCGCGACTCCAGATTTTGCTAGTTGCAGAGACGTCTCCGCGAGATCTCCGAGACGTCTCCTGAAAATTACAGTGTCTCCGACGAGTCGCAAGAAATTTAAACATGTTCGATTTTCGCGAAGTCTTCGCGACGTCTCCGAGACGTCTCCATCAGTTGCGGAGACGTCGCGGAGACTATTATCCGCGACTGCTGAGACGTCTCCGCGATGTCTCCGCGATGTTTCAGAGACGTCTCGGAGACGTCGCCGAGACCTGCTGGAGACCAGAAAAGCTGGTGAAAGGTCGCGGAGACGTCTCCGCGACTCTATTTGACGCTGTTTGACCTATTTTAGAAACCACGTGACCATCTGCGTGCTGACATCCTGCCTAGATCCTCCAACGGCTCCATCAAATTTGAAATTTTTTAACACCTGCCATAACTCGTCTCATCTCCTTGGTGAGACCGCAAGCCATTTTTATGTTGGAGACGTCTCCGCGACTGCTGCGACTGATAAGTTGGAGACGTCGCGGAGACGTCTCCGTTGGTGTTGCATTGCAATTTGACATTCTTATAGTCACCTTGTTTACGCAAGTTCATTCTTTGTTTAGACATGAATTCCATGATTTGTTGCGTCTGGCAAGTTGTGCAGGGATATCGCTTTGAAACAAGTGAGGTGATTGACCGATTGAGGAAGAAAGGGAAAAAAATTCTACCAGTGTGCACTTGAGCTAACTCCGAACTGGCTTATGAGAAATTATTGCCCTAATTCCAGCATTCACATTGCACTAGAAGATATAAAAATATCACACGTTTTGTGATCGTAGGTGGCAGCATACATGGGTTGCAAAACAGTTTTTCCAAGATCTCGAACCAGCTGTTAAAGTTTTGCCTATTTAGACGCAGAGAGACTAGCTAACGATCAAAACAGAAAACTTCTGCGTAAAATTTGTCATTGCATATCAAACAGTAGAACATTATTATTTTGATGTTCAAGATACCACAATGTCCTCTTATTTGATTCGCTGAAGAAGGCTAGGAAACCAAAGAAAATGTGTTTATGCAAATAGTCAAATCTGTTCAGCTGCCACAAAAGGAGGACGAAAAGAGTGGTTGTTGTGGACAAAAAAAAATATTAATGGTCGTTAAAGTAGACAAGTGACTGCCATCCACAGGTTCACCGACATTTCATGTGTATCACATCCATGTACTTGCATGTAGTATCGTTGTATTCTGATGTAGGCCCTAAGTATTTGCATGTTCGTATACATGTGTAATGTATGCACGTGTTTTGTACGGTAAACAATGACGTTGTGATAATGATATTGATCGCATTATTGCACACTCGCGTACATACAGCAAGCATTACTATGCCTATATGGCTGATGAATGCCGCGGTATCATATCATTGAACTGTTCGCAATGCAAAAACAAAACAAAACAAATACAAACACAAACACACACATACACACACAAACAACAACAACAACAACAACAACAACAACAACAACAACAACAACAACAACAACAACAACAACAACAACAACAACAACAACAACAACAACATTATTGAATTCTCGGCTCGGCTGCAACTCCGTACACTCATGGGATTGTGGCCGCTATAATCAACAGTTGAAAATCTACCCCGGAATATGGCCGTTGCCCAATACGTTTGATCTATGACAGGTAACCGCTATGCATGGGGTTTTATTATACGCTTCTCTCTCATAGAGGGGACTTTCTCGAGGCCGTGTACAAACGCCTACAACATGTGGCCGCTATATAGGCAGTAGGTGGCCGCTATTAAAAGGTTGCTTTGACAACGATATTGAGGCAATGACTAATCATCGCAACTGTCAGCATGACCATTCATATTGGAGATGGGAGTGGTGACAGATACAGTATATGTAGGTGCCTATATTATATTTTGTTTGTTCAGAGAATGAATTAGGGGATAATACATAGGAATACATAAAGATTATGGGTCTAACCGCCATCTGATGAAACCCGGAAGTGGCACCCGAAAATTCAATGCTGGTCATCCTTGCGTTCTCTCCTGACAGACAGACTACTAGTAGTGCAGAAAAGTGTAAAGTAAAGTGCAATGGCGCCATCTACCGACCTGCACAGTACAGTGTCAATGATGCTTGGTGCACGATGTGAGTTTCGTATACTAGTGTACTCATTACTCAAAAGCAGTAGGCCTATATAAGGTTTCAGATGAGTTTATTTTCTTCTCCTTCCTTATTTTCGTGTCCTCTATCTTTATGTCCCTGCTTTTCAGTTCCTTTTTCACTTCTTTGATAACAGATGCTGTGTTGGAGTTCTGCCAGAGTTTGATCACGAAATGAGCAAAACGCCATATCTAAACATTTTAAAGGAAGTCCATCATCAGATTGAACAAAATAAAAACTGTTCAGCGATACCTCACTTGTAACATAACAAGGAAATATTCTTGAAGTTATGATTAAAAATATCCCGTATTTTTTGTAAATTTTCTGGTGTGCTTTAAAAAAAAAAGGACTTGTGTAATCGCAAATACCTCAACTTTACCAGAAAGGAGTTTTGCGATGAAACTCTTTAATCTAGGCCATATACCTGTAAAAAAATAATGAGGTAAGACTGAAACATGCTCAATTAGAATTACGGATAAATTGAAATTATCACACATCTTCGTCTAGTTACAATTCTGATTTGGAGCGTCTCCAAGTCATATGCTTCTCTTTCTGAAGCCCGTTTCTTGGACTTCGCAAGAGCCAAGTTCATTAATATAGGAATTAAAGGGGTGGCATATATATTTTAGTTGAGACCTGGGTCCAGTTTCATAAAACTTGTTATCAGTGACAACTGCCACATTTCTATGACAAATTTTCTCTCAGTCAATCAGATGCAAGGATTTCCGTAGCTTGTCACATCTATGACAACTTGTCACTGATGACAAGTTTTATGAAACGGGCCCCAGGTTCAGGTTTCTAACTGTGTGTGTGTGTGTGTGTGTGTGTGTGTGTGTGTGTGTGTGTGTGTGCAGGGGAGGATCTAGCTTTTTATGAAGGGGGGGGGGGGGTTGGGGGCGGTATGCGAGGAGCGTAGCGACTGAGCCTGAGCGAGCGGAGCGAGCGAGGGGGGGGGGGGGTGTGGAGGGGGGTGTCCCCCCTCCTACAGTAGGGAGAATTTGTGAAAATCACTGTGTGTGAAAATGGCCTTTTCTTGCATCTAAAACACCACTATTTAAAAAAAAGATAAGATTTAAAAAATGGTCCCCGGATTTTTTTTTTTTTTTTTTTTTTTGGGGGGGGGGGGGTTGCAACCCCCCCCTCTAGATCCGCTTCTGGTGTGTGTGTGTGTGTGTGTGTGTGTGTGTGATAACGAGAAACCTCTTATGAAATATGAAAGAACACGGTAATTCCATGGAATTCAACACTAGTATTGATGACATTATGAGGTTTTGAAATGGCTGGAGAAATGCCTAATAAAAGGTGGGACCCATCACTTAACTATGATCCCTTTGTCTTAATTGCTTTGTTTTTGGATAAATTTAGCCATTTCAAAACCGATTTTCATCAAATAAACTTCCTCTTAGAATGGTATATGCTCTGTCAACTTATAAAGTTAGATAAGTCGATATGATAGAGCTATTATGTTGACTTGACAGGATAAATTATCTCGCCAAGTCTCCAAGTCGAATGGCACTTCAAAGCTTCCGTAGTTATCCACGGAGAAGGGCCGATGATTTTCTTGAGAATTGCGCGCATGCGCTGTCTTTGAAGAATTATTGTAAACAACTCCTGTGATTGTAACCACGTGTACAGAAACACAGTGTGTGTACACACCATGGTACCACACACCAGCCAGCTACTTCCAATTAGCTGTGATGTACACGCACTTACTGCTACTGCTGCATTGTCGATTCATCTGACTGTGCAATTAATTGCTAAACCTGACACATCTGTGTGAATTTCTAGCACTCGGACAATTGTACGGATGTGAACCCGGGATTTGATTATTTACGTCTTCAGCTAAATCGTACGATCTAACCAGTGACCCTTGATAGTGTGGGCAGTGATTCCAAGGCCCAAGGACCCAGCCAGAAGCACGTACAGGTAGCACCATACTCATACAGCAAGCACCCAGTTGACAAAAAGCGGGTAGTGGTATGTATCTAAAGCTACACACGTCAAGATCACTGTTATTTAGTGTAGTAGTACAAACAGGGGGATTTGCACATTGATTTGCAGCAATTGTCTAGGCCACGTGTAGAACGTCAGGTAGCACTCTTATCTTACCAGTCTAAACATTATGTGTTAATGTGTACCTAATAAAGGCAAATTTCACAATGCATTTTGAAACCAGCCCCAGGGGCATTAAGCTGATCAAGTCTTCAACTTCAAGATGGATGGACAAAAACATGATTCCGTTACCTCAGCTCATAGCAGACAGAATTTACCTGAATCAAATTCACCTGTTTGGGGGCAGTTGAAATTCCACCTTTTTGCACTTTCTGCATAGAACTGAAGATGATTATGTAGACTATACAAACTATATGAATTATAGGCCTACTCCATTTCATTGTACCGTATTAAGATATATGTATCACCTGCGTAGTGCTACATCTGCTGATCACAATGAATTGTCTAAACAAATGGAACACACAGTAAGCTGTGATGATGATGAAGTGTTTGTCAGTACCGAGTATTTGATTGATCACTTTCATTATCATTGTCATTATCACTTTCACTACAGCATATTAGGGTTGATGAAAAATTTGAGCTTTGCCCTGTGATTCAAATGTCATGGCAGTTTTATACTAAATTATAGTTTACCGGGTTAGCAAGGAGGTTCAAGAGCTGGTGTTCTTCTTCTATTAAAGTACATTCCTCTATAAAATAGTAATATTACAGTATAGTATACAGTGAGGTATGCAGTGGCAGAGAGACATGTAGTGAAGAATGCAGTGTGAACACACACACACACACACAGACACGCACACACGCACACAAATAAAAAGGAGAGCAAAAACAAAGAGGCAAGTAAAAAAAAAGTTTCAGCTTGCTGTAATTATTCAAACAGCTGTCAGTTTTCTGGACCATGCACAAAAGAATTCTACAGACTATGCATTTGTGCCTTTGATGATCAAGCAAAGTTTGATGCTGCCGTCTTTCTGAGCAACCCAAAGATTTAAATATTATGAATGTTAACATAATATCAAGTATATTTTGTTTGGCCATTGAAAAGAAATGAAATTTCACCTATAAAGAGAACCATGTATTTAAACAAAAGTTGATCCCTTCCAGAAATATCTAAATGTGTGTGCAAAAATATAAATCACAGAGCCTGCATGTTGTGTAAGTGTTTCAAATTGTATCTTTCTGGAAAGCAGATTTTATTACCAATGGAATATTCAAGCATTGTTCTTTATGAAGTATTATGTCCAATGTCCGTGCATGTCCAGTCAGGTATTTTTGTTCTTTATTTCATCATCTTTGTGCAATTGTTTTTTTGTGCATTGCTAATTGTCTTTACTATTTAGTTGTATGCATTACTCATATTTCATATCTAAGGAATAATAATAATAATAATAGTAATAATAATAATAATAATAATAATAACAACAATAACAACAACAACAATAATAATAATGATAATAATAATAATAATAATAATAATAATAATGATAGTAATAACAATAAATGATAATAATGATAATAATAAAAGCTGTTTTTTTTTCTCTTTTATAGTGCATTTCACTCTTGTTAAATATCTCAATGCACTTTA
Organism: Diadema antillarum; assembly: GCF_040938485.1. Classification (NCBI taxonomy): domain Eukaryota; kingdom Metazoa; phylum Echinodermata; class Echinoidea; order Diadematoida; family Diadematidae; genus Diadema; species Diadema antillarum. Next base: position 585,460 of record NW_027271023.1, read on the forward strand.
CAGTCTATTATTATCCTGGTCACTGGATTGGCGAAATGGCAAGAATGGCGAAAATTAATTATCATAAAGACATACATTTATATCTCCTGTGGAGGGTGCCTGGTCATTCATTATTAAGTGAGCCACAAATCAATCCTATTTGTGAGGCAGATATAGTTTGGCATTAAATATACGCATCCATCTGTATCAAACATGGGTTCAGAGGGAATGAGACTGTTGTGACTCCATTCTCTTGAACCTCCTTGGTTTAAAGGCATTTACAATTTACCATTTGCAGATAGAACAAAAACCCAGCATTAGTGCTTCAAAATAGTTCTAAAATTTGAGTTTTATTAGAGATAGAAACAATCAATGTAAAAATTTGAACCAGTGTAATCGACGTTAAGTAAATTGTTGAATAAAATGTAAAGAATAGTTATAACAAAAATGTTTCCAGACTAAACTGTCTACAGCTATGGTTTAATAACAAAAATAGTCACATCTCCTTATATTTTAGGCTTTACTGCAAAAAAATATGGTAGGATGTTTTATGATACAACTGACCTACACATGCATCAAATGAGATATCTTGAAAATTTTTAAAATCACTGCTCCAAAAGGTAAACTACCGTGTATAGCTCTATGATTTAAGTTAGCTTGTGAAACTGTGCACGGAGAAGTGCAGTAAAGCAACATAATTCATTTTTTTTCTTTTGTTTTGTACAAGGTCTGTGATACACATCAGCCTGTGATGTGATTATTCGAAGTAGATGTACATGTAGATAGGTGGCTCCAGGTCAGTCAGTGTCACGTCTCATTGAGATATAATGCATGGTGCTGTTCAATGCACTAATATATATATATTTTTTCTTATGTGCAAGTGGTGTGGTACAATGTGTGTATCATTGCAGTCTGTATTGGTACATGTTGATGGCATGTGCTCTACCTTGGATACGGTTACACTGAGCCCTTGCATAGGAATTTACAGCTGCCTCTCCCTCTGTCTCATGTGTACAGTAGTTAATTATCTTGATGGCCCTTCATTTTTTTTTTGTTTTTGTACACTGTATTGTGAGGTCGTGTACAGTTACACTGTAAAAGTGAACCTTACAATAGGAGGATTGTTGAAGTGCGCTGATGTGATATTGAACTTTGACCATTGACCTCAGCTTCCTAAGGTCACAAGGTCAAAGTGGGTCATCAGCATGCTAATTACTGGCATTGAACATCTAGATAATGATCCAGTGAGGAATAGACACATTATTAAAATTTATACCAATTATCAACAACTGACTGCCCTTAAAAATATGAGTCATTAATTTTCCGTGTGCTACATTTCATTAGGCAAATTTTCAAGAAATATTCACCCCACCTTGTTGAATTGTCAAATATTAGTCCACAGAGCTGTAGGTGTGTTTTAATACTGCCTAATGATAGAAGTGAAACAAAACTAAATTGAGAGAAAAAGCTGTGCAATGGCTATCATATCATTATTACCAGCTAGAAAGAAGTTTTTAAAGTATCTTGCCCTGAGAAGTGAAGAGCAAATTGTGAATTTTACACAGAATTAACAATTATGCAATACACTGTAGATAATTCTCAGAAAATTCCAGCCTGGATATTGACTTGATGTTAAAAGGGTCATATTTGAAAAAAAAAGGAAAAAAGGAAGAAAAATTATATATAATAGCACCATTCTTCATGACAGTTGAATATAACTCCCCATGTACAGTGTAGGTTAATTGAACTTCCCATTCAGGTTAACTTAAATCAATATTGGAACTTACGTTTCAAAAAAACAAACAACAGCAACAACAATGGAATCTTTATAAGGAACATACATAAAGAAGTCTTTTATAATAAAATTTTCCATGACACCTTCATCTCATCAAACTCACATACAGTTGTAGTATTTGTGGTTGGATCATGACCGAGGTCACTGTTTAACCCAGAAGTGAAACTTTGAAATTCTTGTAACTTCCTCAATGTATGTCTAATTTTGATAAAACTTCTGCTGGCGTATGGTTTTAATATGTGGGGCTTGGGATGGGATGGAAATAAAAAAACATGAGTAGATCTGAGAGAATGTAACATGTATGTGATTGATACATGTACCTGGAGGGAACATGGGGGCCTGATGGCTGTGTGTGTGTGTGTGTGTGTGTATTGTGTGTACAATTGTCCATGCCTGCGACTATGGGGGGGGGGGGGGGGGGACTGTTGCATTGGTGTGTAGAGGTCAGCAGAGACTCCAACCCCAAGCACCTTCTGATCTGGAGATTCTCCCGCCTGAAACTCCTAGCAAACGGGAGACTCCAACTTGGTGTCCACAAAGCGCAAATTTCCTTGTGGTCGGGGTTCAGCTCTAGGGTTCTAGATGTTATCTCGTACTATCTAAGGCTTATTTTTCAACATATGATGACACTAAGTAAGAAATCATTTCAAGCGAGAGAAATTAAGTCTCAAGCGTGAGAACAGGAGATTTTGCACAAATGGGCTTTCGGCGGGAGATCTCCCGTCGAAAATGGGAGAGTTGGAGTCTCTGGTTAAGGATTGCTGTATGTGTTTTCTAAAAGTTCAAAATAAATACCTATAGTTTGTACCATTTTTACTCAAAATAATAGATATGACACTTTTCCTCAGGTCAAAGTGCACAATGAAGCTGTGCAGTGACAAGGCCTCCCTCTTGACTCACGATAAAGATGATAAATCCAAGAACTTGAGAAATGCAATCCGAAAGGCCTGTGCAAACGCATTTATTTGATAGTTGGTATTGAAGCTTGTTTCAAACATGGGATAGATGATTTTAAACGCACCCTTTGATACTACATGGGACACAGATAGGGATGAACAATGTTGAAACCCAGCACCATATGAGATCACTGTACCACAACGATCAGGCACTGGAGCATGACACATGCACGTACAGATGGGGAGAGACCATGTGTGCATTCCAGCTGAGCTGCGTTTCTTATACCCCTTTCGTACTGCGCACGACTATAGCTCACAGCTGAAGCAAGATAGCTGTATCTCGGGACAAATTCTTTTATATTGCCATCATCAACCACTGGAGGTACACGGTAGACAAGAGTAGTTGTCATAGTAACCGTATCACCCTCCCCCCCCCCCCCCCAGCTTTGCATCCTGCTAGGGCAAAAATTGTTTATCAATATGTACTCTTAACCTACCTGTATGAGTTCAGTTCCGCACGAATTTCATGGGTTACTGAGTTTAGCCCGAACTAAAATTGAGATACTATTTACTTTATAAGCTCTTATTTACACGAGGGTTTTATTTTTTTGCAAATTTCATGAATCTCTGTTTGAGTGTGAATGTTGATTAATAACAACAAGTGAAAATATCTTGAACTGACGTGCATTAGTGCACTCCTGACAGCCTTGGTGTCAAAATCACGAAAAACATCTTGCAAAAATGTCTGTGACCTCCTCATTTGCGAAAATATCTGTTAGCGAAGCAGCTTATACAGTTGACCGAAAGATCGGTCTGTATCTGGTCATCGCGAATATGTTCCGCGGAGACTGCGTCTGGCTTCACGGATCCCCTCCTATACGGAGGAGAGCGATAACGTCAAAAAAATAAAAGACTCCTCCGGACAGACGGATCTTTCTGTCTACTCATACAGTATACTGACATTATCTTTGGCCTGATGAAGTGGACCTGAACTACCTCTGATAGTGGGCTAACTTTAGCTCAGGCTAGATATTTTTCGACCTTTTATACGGAAGGTTAGCTCGCTTTGGCTCCGAACCTGAAGCAAGATGACTCTGACAGTGTGAATGGGATATCATTATCTGTGCCAAAAGCACTTAAAAGACTCTCATGATAATATAGCAAGATACAGAAGTCTTATAGTCAGTGTAATACTGTAGCTGGCACTGAAAGACTGATAACTCAAATTTTATTATCTGTACCAAAAGCTCTTGTACTTAAGATTCTCGAGTGATGATATGATAGATACAGTAGTCTAAAACCTGCGTAATACTGTAGCTGGCGCTGGAAAACTGATAACTCAGAATTTAGGATCTGTGCCAAAAGCAATTTTATAGAGGGATTGTCTAGTTTTGGTTTAGACCCAACTTCAGTTTTCTAACATTTTTTGATGAGATAATGAGAAACCTTTAATGAAATGTGAAAGAGGATGTAATTCGAAGAGGAATCCAACATTTATTTGATGAAAATTTGTTTTGAAATGGCTGAGATACCCAAAATAGAGCAATCCTAATAAGTCCCACCTTTTATTACAATCACTTTGATTTACTTTGTTTTTGGATGCATCAGCCCTTCCAAAACCGATTTTCATCAAATAAACTTAGAATTTCTCTTAGAATGGTCATGCTCTGTACTATTTCATATGGAGTTTCTTGGTATCTCGCAGAAAGTGTAAAGCCAGATCCTATCTCCACCAATACTATACCATCCCTTTAAGACTCTCATGATGGTATGCCAAGATACAATTTTGTCTAAGTCTGTGTTAACATGTGCAATGTACAAGTATGTGTACATGAGAAGATTTTTTTTTTTTTTTTGTCTCCGCCATTGACATTTTCCAGATTGTCAGTGCTTGTTTCGTAGCCCCCTGCCCTCCCTGCATTACTACACTTGTAGTATGCCAAATAAAAGCATTGCCTTTCTGTGATGGACAGTTGCTTGTACGTATGAGTACTGATGCATGGTAATCAGGTCTTGCCAAGTCCGGTAATGATAAGATTTTGAAATCACACCATGGCATTGTGCCTATGATTATGAAGCATTAGCATGTTCATGAAGATGAGCATGTTTATGAAGTCTTGAGTAATATATACTCGGGCAGGTCTCTTAAAGGACAAGTTCACCTTCATAGACATAAGGATTGAGAGAATGCAGCAATATTAGTACAACACATCATTGAAAGTTTGAGGAAAATTGGACAACCGATGCAAAAGTTATGAATTTTAAAAATTTTTGTGTTGGAACTGCTGGATGAGGAGACTACTACAGCTTGCGATGTCATATGCGTACAACAGTATAAAGAAAATATAAAGAAAATTCAACATATTTTCACTTTTTTTCGCATAATAAAAGAGCACTTGACTTGCCTCTTTCTAAAGGCAGGGGGAATAATATTACCCATAACATATGTCAGTAACGAGTCAAGGGAATGTGTATTTTTTTCAAAAGATGACATTTTGTGAAATTCTCTTTATATTTTCCTTATATTGTTGTACGCATGTGGCATCATACACTGCAGTAGTCTTTTCATCCAGCAGTGACTGCACAAAAACTTCAAAAATTCATAACTTTTGAACGGATTGTCCAATTTTCCTCAAACTATCAATGATGTGTTCTACTAATATTGCTACAATCTCTCAATCCTTATGTTTATGAAGGTGAACTTGTCCTTTAAGAGTGGTGCATCTATGTACAATTGTATATCCTGATCTAGTAAAATTACAGTACTGTAGCTCATCTTCAAAGTGTCAACAATATCCATGCTTAGCTGAATGAAATCATAGTGGCATCTGTCCATAGATTATGATGTACATTTGTAACATCATAATTTGTTGTATGTGCCGAGATATTGAACTCGCTGTTACATCGTACATCTGCAGTATTCAAGGTTATGAAATCACTTTGACATCCGTGCTTGGGTTATGTAATCATAAGATCTCCTGTGCATACACTGTAGATTGAAATGGGAAATCTTAATGAAATCAGTGCTTAGATAACAAATCAGTATGATACATATTTTATCTGTACTTTAGTCTTTAATTATGATATAATGATGATATTTTTAGATTTTGAAATCAAAAAGGTATTTATACACAAATTATAAAATCATAATTGGTATTTATGGTGAGATTAGAACTTCATTATACTATCTGGATGGATTAACAAATCATCATAACTTATATGTTTGTTTTGATTATGATATCATAATGATATCTAATGAGATTATAAAATCATAATGTTATGCTTTTAAAAATAATGGAATCTTAACTTGACATCTTTGTGTAGGTTGCGAAATTATTGAATGGCGTTTGCTGTATAAAGATTTTGAAATCAGAATGACTATTTTGCTTCGATAACGAAATTTTGTATCTGTGCTTATCATGGAATCATAACTTTACGGTGTGAAATTGCAGTGTCAGTATGCATGCTTAGAACTTGAAATCACACTGGTATCTGTGCATAGGTTGTGAAATCACTTTCGGTATCAATACTCTTGTCACTGTGAGAGGATGGGATATGGCAGGCAGGGATTTGCATGCAGTAAAAGGTGCATCAATGATACAGTAATCCATAAACCAATAATGGTGGTGTCCTAATCATGTTACATTTGAAAATCCTAGCTCCCTGGAGGAAAATTGTGGCTCATTGCAAACCAGAAACTGTGAAATCCTTGCAGGGTCTCTGTTCTGTATTCTGGTATCCCCTAGTAGACAGAATGTAATATTTAGAGTGACATTATCCTTTGTGAGTTGTGTGTTTATTCTTTAGTTGCATGTCTGTTGTTAAGGGACCAGAAAATACTTAGCAGACTTTTCTAGTCAAAGTGAGGTAAGATTTGATAACTCCTTTACTGAACACATGGCTTTCTAGTGAAGTGGATGTTTTGAAGTATGATAATAATAAATTACATTCATCCTTGCATCCACATCACCCTCTCTCTCTCTCTCTCTCTCTACATCATGTATGCGTGGCCAATGCTGTATTATTAAAATGGAGGGGGGGGGGGGGAGAGCAGTGTATATTTCTGGTGCCACTTCCACAGTTAATTGCCTGATGAGAAAAAACAAAAACAAAAACAAAATACCAACAAAACAACAACAAAACAACAACAACAAAAAGAGAAACCTCTGGTGCCGCTTCTGGGATAAAAAAGAAGTGGGGCTCAAGTGGTAAGACCCTTACACTGTGTGTATTCCTATGTATTATACAAAAAAGAAGAAGAAGAAGAAGAAGTGGTTGGTGGGGGCAAACTGGCCCCCCTCAGCTGCACCGGTCCTGGTGTGTACCGGTACATATACAATGTGTACTGCTTGTGTGTATGCATACACACAAAATGTATGTATGTAATGTGTATGAATGTGTAAATGTTTTTGTTTTTTTTTCAAGTTTAATGGACTTCTAGTCAATGTATTAAGTGATGGATAGCCTGGAAAGAGGCCTTGGTACCTCACAACCCAAGCTGACAAAATGACCAGACAAATAGATTTTGTCCACAACCTTTCCATCCCTGCATGTGAGAGAGGGCACTGCCCTATCTTGTCACTATCTTTGGATTTTCCGACTGCATTCAGCACAGTCTCGCTGCTGTCGACCTCGATTAGATTACGGGCCTTTTTTTTTTTCAGGGTATCCTGGGTAATGAATTTCTTAGGGTGTACTGTTCTTCTGCACCATGAGCAGGCATATGTATGGAGTGACTGAAAGATAGCAGTTATCATGTAATATACTATGATATGCCTTTCATTTACGTACAAAGAATGAACAGTACTTCAAAGTTTGATTATTTTGGGGTGTTTCTTTTTATAGCCATGGAGGAATAATGACATGATGTCAAACTGTTCACTCTGTGAAGATCCCCATGTTGATGGAATTGATGTATAATACCCTCACTCTGGTAAGGATGCTGGTACAATATTATGAGTGGTTCCTTTTCCCTTAATGCCATGTTACAGTCTATATTTTTTTATTACCTCCACTAAAGGGAGGAGGTTATGGTTTCATCAGCATCTGTTTGTTGTTTGGTTGGTTGGTTTTTCTGTGTGCAAAATAACCCAAAAAGTTGTGAACAGATTCGGATGAAACTTGCAGAAATGGTTGAGAATGACACAAGGAACAGATGATTAAATTTTGGTAGTGATCCGGAAATTTTTTTTGAATTTTATGAAGGATTTTTTATATTTTGGCAGGTAGGGTCAATGAACTTAGAAGTTCAAGCTGCGCCCATTTTTGAGGTTTTCATACTTGCACTAAAGTGCACGTGCCTCACAGCTTGAAGGTGATGACGTAGCAAATGGCTTCTATATTGGGAAATCGAATTGAATTTTCAGCATGCATACTGGTACGTATTGGGTAGAAATCACTGATCTATATGGAAGACAACTTAGTGGTGGAAATGAGCTGCTTGGCAGAGGTCTATGCTCTCAGAGTGCTTCTCTAGTTTTTAATGGTGTAGTCTACAGTATGATTTTCAATAATTTTTTTTCTTTTGATTTTTAAAATTATTTTGGGTATTATAATCTTTAAAGAAATCAAGCAGACTAGAGTCCTCCATTTCAGTGAGGGACATGTATAGCAGCAGCATTACAGAATTATCAAAGGATTTTTGCCACAGAATTTGACATTTTGTTTTGAGTGACACTTCCTGATGTACCGGTATTGGATTAAATTCCTGAAGAAATTGCTCCTTATTTAAACTCATTGAGGACAGACCGATTTTGCTATAGCATGCATTTCCCATCATAGTATAGACACATGCCTGATTATGCTCAGGGATTAGTCTTCGCCGGGATGATAACAGGTTAGTAGTCATCAGTAATCTTTATCAACCAACCTTGAGACAGTTCCAAGGTTCAAGCAGAGTTTGTCTTTAAACCATTCAACAAGGTATGATGCTGACACATTCTCTGTGCTTTTTTTTTTTTTTTTTTTAGACTGACCTGCAATGTACATAACAAGTATCATGAAAAGCAAAGAAGTTGCTCCAAACAAGCATGTACAGAGAAGTATATTATGTGGATTGAGCAAATGCTGAAAGAGTAAAGCCCGCTGCACAATATACACCTGTATGACTCACAACTATACGACTGACAGACTTTGGATCTGAAATAAACAAGTGTGTTTATTCTGAGGATACTGTGATTTATTTTGGATCCAAAGTCTGTCAGTCATAAGACCGTGAGTTGTATAGTGTGTGGCGGGCTTTAGGAAACTATTCTTTAAGATCTTAAAGTAATTTTTGATGTTCTAATAGTAGTCAAGAATATAAAGGAAAAAAAGGAATACTTTAAAAGTGGAAAATGGAGTTGAAATTTAAGAGCATTTCGTGCAACCAGAAACTTGCGTGAAAATAAAACCATGCAAATATTTTTGCTTGCCATATATTCCAGTAGTTAAAGGACAAGTTCACCTTCATAAACATAAGGATTGAGAAAATGCAACAATATTAGTAAAACACATCAGTGAAAGTTTGAGGAAAATTGGACAATCGATGCAAAAGTTATGAATTTTTAAAATTTTTGTGTTGGAACCGCTGGATGAGGAGACTACTACAGCTTGTGAGTTATATGCGTACAACAGTATAAAGAAAATGTAAAAGAAAATTCAACAAATTTTCACTTTTTTCGCATAATAAAAGAGCACTTGACTTGCCTCTTTCTAAAGGCTGGGGGAATAATATTACCCATAACATTTGTCGGTAACGAGTCAGGGGAATGTATACTTTTTTTCAAAAGATGGAATTTTGTGAAATTCTCTTTATATTTTCCTTATATTGTTGTACGCATGTGTCATCTAAGTTATTCATACACTGCAGTAGTCTTCTCATCCAGCGGTTACTGCACAAAAACTTCAAAAATTCATAACTTTTGAACGGATTGTCTGATTTTCCTCAAACTTTCAATGATGTGTTCTACTAATATTGCTACTTTCTCTCAATCCTTATGTTTATGAAGGTGAACTTGTCCTTTAATGTGGAATATGAAACTTATCTTTCCTGTGGAATGTGAAATTTATCTTTCCCCGGCTAAGCGCAAAAAAAAAAAAAATACTCCCAATAAAATATCCACTTTTACAAATCTCCAGTTTTTTGAAAGAAAAGAACATATTCAATTGACTTGATACTGAGATATCTTGAGACAAATGTTATTTCCCATGTCATCTGGTAGAATTCCTTATTTCTTCTCTTGAAAAACAAATATTTTCAATACCACATATCTAAGTTCAAGTGCTGTAATCTTTGACTGAAGAGCTCTGGCACCATATTGCATGTGGTCATGCAGTTCACCTCAACTGCTTAAAGCTCGTCACATACAACTCACGACTATAAACGACTGACAGACTTTGGATATGTAGTAAATCACAATAGCCTCAATAAATACACTTGTTTATCTCAGATCCAATGTCTGTCAGTTGTATAGTTGTGAGTCGTATAGTGTGCAGCAGGCTTGACACATACAATCTAAGAAATCAGCTTTTGTTTTAGTGACATATTCCATGTGTGTATTATGTTGTTCTGTTTGAGAACAGAAAAGTAAGAGAAGCAGATCAGTGAAATTTTAGGGGAAATACAAGACAGACAAGATATTAAAAGTAACAAACTGATAAAGTTGAGAGGGTCAGGCAAATTGGCAACTCTGTGTGATGTAGGTGTTGTACAGCTCTCTATTCTGTTTAAAGACAAAAAAAAAAAACATTGTTCAGGCGTTTGGGTTCTCATTCAATCACTGCGTTTAGACGATCCTCCACTTCGCGAGGAATGTCCTGTTTGCCAGGACTTTCCCCAGCAATCCCATTGTGTGAATGCTCCTTGGGACATTCCCCGCTCCCCCGGCAAGCTTGTCGAGTCCGATAACAAAATTCTGGCGTGGGACTGCCCTTGGTCTCTCGCGCAACTGTTTTCCTCATATTGAAAGTGTGCATGCTTGAAATGTGGTGACGAAGAGCTACTTCATATAAATTTGCAGTCGCGCACCGTACAGCGCCATGTACAGTGTATGACCTATCACACGGCTGAAACCACCAGCTGTGATTTTGTCCACCTTTCAGCGGGAATTTCAATGCACGTGTGGACGGTTGACCGTAAAAAAGATACAATCTCTCCAAACTGCCCCCTAAAAGCGGGTGGATCGTCTGAACACAGGGAGAATAACATAAATATCAGCCAAGATAGTCTAAAGGTCAATGGCCTCTGCTGCTGGCACCACCTAGGAGAGTGTTTACACTGATTGTTCTACTCTTCCTTCTACACGGGATAGCATAGACTATTGCGTGTTCACACTTGCACCAGCAGCACTTAATCCTGATTTAAAACAGCTTAAGTCGCAATTTTGACTCTTTCATCATGAAAACTGCTTTGAATCACTACAGAAACATAATAATGACACAACCACTAGTATTCATAATCAATAACACATCATAATCAAACAGCAGTATCTAGCATTAAACAATTTTAAGTAACTATTCAATAACTTCACTGAGAATACCATTTGTAATCTAAATTCCTCTTTTTCCGAAGGAGGAGCCGTGCAATTCAACTACATAAAATATCATAGAATCTACCAAATTTACCAGTCAGAAAGAATTATCTAGAATAATTGAACGGAAGTAGAAGTAAGATTTCTTACCTGAAAAAAGGGAAAAATGCCACGTCCAGTCACGATGGATGCAGGGATGAGAGTGTGGAGCTCAAAACCACATCCATCTCGATGAAGTCATTTTTCTTAGAATTCGAAGTGACTGGGTAAACTCCACTCTGATTTCAGGGGTGGATGAGTTAAACTGGTGAGGGTAAATTCCCCTGTTTTAACCATTCAAATAAAATGTATCAAGAGATTTCCAAAAAATTTAGGGGGGGGGGGTCTATTTTCTTGGGGCCTTTACATATTTCTCCCAAGAAGTTTCTTTTTTTTTTCTTCAGAATATACAATGTATCAAGAAACTTCAAAAAAATTTAAGGGGGGGGGGGGTGTCTTATTTTCTTGGGGCTTTTACATATTTCTCCCAAGAAGGTTCTTTTTTCTGGTCCTGTTAAAGTGTATTTTGTCTTTTGTTTTGTTTTGTTTTTTGTGTCCTCATCAGAGGATGAGTTTTTTTTTTCTCTCCCCAAGTATTCGATAAAAATGAAAATATGTGAAATTTTGTGTACAAAACAAATGGAGAGGACTTTACCTAGTACCTACATTATACAGAATTACCAATTTATCTTACTCTTTGAACTTTTAGAATTCATAGATGCTTTTTATGTGTCTAATTCTTTTCCCAAAATTTTCACTAGTAAATTTATTGCTCTAATTTTTCTATTTTCGTACAAAGCAACATAATATTTTGATTGGATTTCCCTTTTTAATAGAAGAAGAAACTGGATTCCATAGGGTGCAAACATGCAGAATGATAAATGTAAAATGAGAAAGTCATAGCATTGAAGAATTTCACATGTTTGCTAACATTGTGTACAGTTTGTGAATCCCACTTTATGCAAATCACCTCATTTCAATTTCATAACATTCATACTCATATTGTCCAAATCTGAGAAAAATGCATCTCCTCTATGTGTGTGATTTTCCACTCTTTCTCAGAGTCAACTAGAATATATCACAAAATGAGTTTTCACTTCTACGTCTGGACCTAAAGTGAGGTGTTTTCGAAGAAGAGAAACGTGAACTGCCGTCAGACACTGTAAGTACTGCGATCGCTGAGAGATTAAATTTCAGGCTTTGTCCTTATGGAGTTTAATGCGCCTTTAGGGACAGTCGGGGAGAACGCTCAAATTGCATCATGGGTATCGTTTAGCCAAAGAAATTTGCTGCTACGGCTGTTTATGTGCTGTAGCCTATGCGAGTTCATGATAAACAGGCATTCAAGTAACACAAAAGAAGCCCAAGCATATTCTTTGTTCGCTCAAAGCATAATGATTGTTAGCACCTGCATTTTAAGGTTTTAAAGGGGAAAAAAAATATGTGGTTGCTACATCCTGCATCAATCATTAATTGCTTCATGCCATAGTCTAGTTTCAAGAGCATTTCATTTGCTTTGAAATCATAACATGAAAGTAATCCAAAGTATGTGCAAGTTTATCATAATCATCAAGTCTGCACAGACTGCATGAAGATTACAAACCCTACTTTTTCAAACCCAACTTCAAAGTCCAAGACTGTGGTTATTGATAGTTAGCTTTACCAGTTACTTCAGATTTTTAGTATCGCAACATTATGGAAAATTGCACCCCTAATTATTGGGATATTCTATCTGTGGTTAATCGACAGCAGAACATGCTATATGTTTGTATGTTTCATAAATTCTACAGTACAAAGTGTACCTGGCATGATTACAAGTCATCACGTTCAAGTGTGTGGCGTGAAGCATTTGGAGTGTGGCACAGAATACACACTGTATTGAAAAGTCTGTTCCAACATCAGATTAGGGTACTGTGAGGCTGCGTTCACATCGAAGTATACTATTCGGGTATACAGTGCTCGTTTTCAAGGGCACGCGAATAGCTTGAATCGAACTATAGGATTTCCTAACACTGGGTTACATGAGAGGGCACTATTCAAAAATGCCGAATAGCATAGAATAGTATAGCATAGTGGGAATCGCGCTTGTTCGATTTTCGAGCAGCGTATACCATCTTTCGTTTATGAAATGATGAAAATTTTGGTCTGGATTTGCCCTTTAGCAAAAATAAGCATGTAGACTGACATTCTGATGCAGTTTAGAAATTGTTTATAAGGTTGCTGGGATGATTGTGCAGGAGGAAGAAATCCTCACTGCATGGGATAGGGAGTTGATGGTGCGGGTGATGATGTACTGGGTCGACTTGACGGCGCATAGTGAATAGCGAATAACGAATAGCGGATACCGTATACCGAATACCGTATACTTCTACTGTATACGCTACAATGTATATATTTCGTGTGGGTTTTATTTTCGCGAATTTCGCGAGTCGGGAGCTATTCGCGAAATTAACAACGCGCGAAAATATTACCTTCCAAAATGAATCCCTTGCCTTGATGATACGAACATTGTAGTACTAGTAATACCATGTCAAGGCTTACCGAACAGACCGTACTGGCTAAGCTTGTTTACGTACATATATTGCGCCACAACGTTACAAACGCGCGGCGTGTCACCCTTGGATTACATGTACCGTATTAGCACTAGCTCTTGCGTTTGCATGCCGCTACATTCACATGTCAACTTTAGGGGCCGGGGCCCCCGGGGCTTCGTATGCTCCAGCTGGTTGCCGTTGAATTTTACTCGTACCCCTCGTACCACTCGTTAGAAATCTAGCGCGATGGACTTAACCACTTCAAAAATGTTGAATTCTAACTTACTAGTTCGCAGAGTTTGGTATGTTTTTTTCATGCAGTGTATAACTAGTATAATTCTTATTTGCTAGTAGTTGAAAATTCACACTTTCTTTGCCACTTCATATTTTCTCTGGTCCCCCAATCGCGAATTTAACCACTCGCGAAAATGTGTGATGGCAGCAATTCGCGAAAATTTATGTACGCGAAAATTATAGCGTATACAGTATATGAACGCAGCCTGAAGAACCAAGAGGGACAATGCCTTCTGAATGTGATTGGCATTCAATGGGAACATACTGGTATTCGTGTGGTTGAGAGAGGAGAAGGAAATCTACAATCAAAGGAAATAGAGTATACAGAAGCCACATTCATACACACCTGAAATTCATGGTTTTTGAAAATCAATTTTTGAAATTGATTTTCAATGCAAAAACCATCTTTTTGTATGTGTGTACTGTACACACACAAAAAAGTATTAACTCTATTGATCCACTTCGCGATGCGAATGTCAGTCCTGCTTGATTCTTGAAAATTAACTCTTTATGTACCACGGTGTATAAAACCCCTCTGTGTGCCGCATTATTCTGAGACAGCAATATAAGTCATGTTTGAGGAAAACATTCTGTTTTTCAAATCCATGTAACTTTTATGGGTTTTTGTTACCCTGGACATGTAATGAGCAAAATTGTAGAGAAAGTGCCAAGCTTTGCTTTGATGTAAATTGTATGACAAATTTATGATTGTTTTTCTTTCAAATGACCAGTAGCTACATTATTGTAAAGGCATATTTTTTGCACACAAAATGGTGACAGAAACTTAGAAGTTACTCACAAATCCAGTCCAGAACACCTCTTGATAGTCAATCACCGCATGAAATAAAAGCTACACGTTGCAGAAATGGAATCGCGAGAAGCACTTTCATTGTACTGGGGCAATTGGCGATTTATCAATTGTTTTTTTTTTTTTTGGGGGGGTTGTATGTTTGAGCAGAATATGCGAACTTGGCACGCCGTCGACTGAGTCAGGCATGCGAACGTGGCACATAAAGTGTTAAAACTATAGTAAGTTGCCCTGCGCTGGATGTGTAAATAGGGCGCAGAGACATTAGCTAGTTTTTTGATCCCATAATGCAACTAATAGGATGTCCACGGTCATGTTCTTGGTTTTTTTTTAACTCTTGCAATAATGTGAACTCTGATATTTTCGCGTGATTAATTTTTCATGCTGAGTGGTTCAAAAACATATTTGCGGATTCTTGAATTTGCCCTGGACAATTTATTGTCAGCCCATTCAAAATGCCAAAATGTGCAGAGAAAATTGTGAAGATATTTTCGCTGGTTTTAGAATTTGCGCTAGCCTGAAGGAGCGCGAAATGCATGGAAATTATTATGTACCATGAAAATTTCTGCGTTTGCAGTAATTTGTCATGTGCAGTGTGTGAATGGTGGCAAATAAAATGGGTTTTCGCATTGTGATGCAAAAACGGATACACTCCTCTCTGTGTGTATGCAGAGCTCTACATTATAGATAAGATGAATCAGTAATCCTGTCATGTACTCTATGCCCTTACAGCTATGAATCAGTCAGTGTCAGTCCCTTTCCACCACCCACTCTTTGAGAGCTTTCAGACTTAACACACACACACACACACATACACACAAAACACACACACACACACACACACACACACACACAAACACACACACACACACACACACACACACACACACACACACACACACACAAAAATACTGTAAAACGAGGAATGTTTGCATGCATTTTAATTTCGCAAATTTCGCAAGAGCCAAGATTCACAAAATTAAAATGCACGCGAAAGTTCTTGTCTACACTATATGCATTGAATGTTAAAGGCAACTCGTAAAAATTTCGTGTCGCAAAAAAGGCTGTTGGCTCCAATTCGCGAAATTTCATGCCGTGAGAAATATTGGTTTTGCAGTATTTCTAGTGAGTACTGTCTCTGAAACATGTTTCTAAAAGCATGTTTAGGAATTGTAAAGTGTTCACACACTGAATGAATCTCTTTGGGGATAGCCAACTGTGAACAGCACTCACACCCCGCGTTCACATTGGTCCGCGCGATGCGGGGAAAGTCCCAAGCTGTGGGACTTTCTCCTCGAAAACCATAATGTGAACGCTCGCTTGGACTTGTCCCCTCCTCCCCGCGAAGCAAGTCGGGTATGGGGACAAGATTTGGAGGGGAGAGTGACCTTGGGGCAAAATTGATAGCGTCCAGCTGTGGTCATCAAATGTGCGCATGCGTGATGCCTGGTTTTGAGTGGCAGAGCTCGCCCGAAGCCCCCAATTGCCCCCCCAGCTCGGGGACAGATGAGATAGCAGTGTGGACGGTCAGTCGTAAAAAAGATAAGATCTCTTGTGGCTGTCCCCGCGTCGCGGGGACCGATGTGAATGTGGGGACAACAATAGCCGTGCCTTGCATTCCTTGGTCTTACAATAAGATTCTCAGCTCCCGATAGCCTGTGTGTCTCTTGAGTATGTATGTGTAGGCATGCTCCATGACAGAAGTTAAACTGTTGAGGACAAGTCCCAAGTATACTCGGCGCAAGTGTCTATGCGGAATGCGTGTTGTAGTAAAATCAGCTCGTCCTCAACGGGTTAAAGGCATAATTTACTATTTGCAGATGAAACAAAAATCCAGCATTGGTGCTTCAAAATAGTTTCAAAATGTGAGTTAGGATAGAAACAACCAATGTAAAAATTTGAACCAGTATGATCGGTGGTTACACTGTAAAGTATTGTTAAATATGCAAAATGTGAACAATAGTTATGATAAAAATGTTTCCAGACTAGATTGTCTACAGTTATGGTTTAATGAGAAAAATAGTGATATCTTCTTTAATATATTTTAGGCTTTATGCAACAATTTTATATGGCAGGATATTTTGTGATACAACTGACCTACACATATGCATCAAAAGTGATATCTTGGCCATCTTCTAAATCACTGCTCCCAAAGGTAAAACAAGACCTTTAACATATTATACATACGTGTCCACGGCCAAGCAGTGCTCAATGGATCTTTTCCCCACAGCAACATTGATTTCGAGCTCACATTGTTCAGATTTGAGACGGTGCCCCCGAGTCGGGCAAAACTCAATTAGAAATCGTCTCGGTTCTGAGGTACGATTCGCTATTGACGAGTTGAAAACAATGTGTTTGGTAAGAACGTGATGTTTGGTAGCTATTGTTTCAGACTTACAAAATATGACATGAATTTTTACCATGTTGCACTTTTTCTAAAGCAGATTTACAAAGGTGTTGTTAATAATAAGTCTGAAACCACCCTTGTGTTTTTTCCTTGATGTTTGTGTAAAGATGCCTCTCCCCCTCCCCTCCCCAAAGAAAAACAGAAGAAAAGAAAAGAAAAGAAAAAGTAGGAAAAAAACTCTGATTGAGTGCCTATCACCTCCTGAGTGTTTCTGGGCTGTTGTCCCATTGTGCGTGTGTGGATGTGCCTCTCATCACACGAGGGCAGCATTTCTAGCCACCAGCCAATCTCAGCGGAGAAAGACGGAGTGAGAGAGAATTATAGGCAGACAGACAGACAGAGATAGAAAAAATAGAGAAAATACAGACGGGGGGGGGGGGGGGGGGGGGGGAAGAAGGGGGAAGGTAGGAGCGGGGAAAGGAAGAGAGGGAGAATGAAGAGGTGTTATCAGAAAGGAAGGTGTGTAATCAAGTTTGATGGAGAGGATGAAAAAAAAAAGAAAAACAGGAGAAATTTGCAAGGCAGAAGTCCCAGCGCGAATTTGACGCAATCGTATGAGGAATGCTAATGAGATATGTGGGGTAGATGGTCGGTCATCTCCTCCTTTTCATCCAGGTTAGCGATTGCTTTCCGTCGTTAAGGACAGCGGCTCGCATGCATGAATATGAGAGCGGGTTGTTGGGGAAAAGGCGGTCCGAAGTGTAAACAGTGGTCACCCAGTGTCGTAAATGCTTCCAAGGACCGCTCGAGTCCGTGGAAAGTGTGGTAATCCGGCGGCCCGAGAGAGACCGTGGAGATACTTTTGAGGGAATGTTGCCTTGAAGTATCAGCGGCATGCGTGGTGTCTGCTTTTGTATCTGACTTTGCAACTAGAAAGGGACAAAGCATTTGAACAACAATCTCGCAAGGTAAGACGATCGGCGATGGACAGGTACCTGGGAAAGTATCAATTAGCTCTTTGTGGCTGAGAAACCAGTCTTCGAGAGAGAGAAAAAATGAGGGTGGGATGGGGTGGGATTAAAGAGGAGGACGAAAGCAGGACATACAGAGGTCGAAAATCATAAGCTGAAACTTACCCTTGATGTATATCATGTCCTGATTGACTGGAAATGGAGATACATGTAGGACTCAGGACTATATCACATGGATTTTTAATATTTTTTTGTTGTTGAAAAGGTGTTTTTTTTTTATTAGTGTTTCCTAGCAGAGCTGTAAACAAACAAATGAAACTTGATGAAGGAGAAAAAAAAACAACTTCTCTGCTTTGATTGTTGTTTTAGCTAGAACTTTAGACATGTTTTTAGGATACCTATCGCAATCTCCAGATAACAGTGCATACAAATTACTGTATTTTAAAAAGAAGAAATCTATTCATGGCATGAAATTTTTTGCAGCTTGGAGCTGACAGCCTTTTTGGTAGCATTAAATTTTCGTGAATCGCTGCTTGCATCCCATGCGTTCTAGTGTAGACAAGAACTTTCGCCTGCATTCTAATTTCATGAATCTTGGTTCTCGCAAAATTTAAATGCACTAACAAATTTCTGGTTTTACAGTAGATAGCCTGTAAAAGAATGGGATATTGATATATTGCAAAGCTCAGTTGGGAGTGTTTTTATCAATATCATTCTTTGAATGTCCTGGGCCCCATTTCATTATTAAACATGAGACCGATATCGAGTCAACAGTGAACTGGGAGATGGGATAGATTCAGATCAGACCTAGTTGGGAAGGATACACAGACATTCAAGATGTAAACATGTACCTATGTAGAATGCGGCAAGGTGGCAAGGTGTTGTTCCCAAACAGTTTGATGAAATGAATCCCAACTTCTGAGGACTAATTGATCTTATGGACATAGGATTGATTTTAGGTCTTAGCAAAACAGCCCCCAGATTGCATACATATCACTTGGATTTTTCTTCATTCATGACTTAGTGAGGACAATGATCTTTTAGGACTGAGGAAAATATAGGAAGAATTAAAACATTTAAGGGGGGAGGTAGAGAGAGGGACAGGAAGAGGAAATGGGTGGGAGGGATGGGAAAGGGTGAGGGTGGGGTTTGGGTGAGGTGGAAGGGCATTTGATTGTACATTCAAATGCAGAATCCTGACAGTGCCTTAAGGAAAGTGAAGTGATGGAGGAGGTGTACTTTGTTGGTTAAATATTATTTCTTCTGCCTCTTGCACCAAATGCATCCAGCTTGGCGACATAATGTCGATTGGGGGGGGGGGGGGGGAATCAATTATGCGACCTTTGCCCTGAGTTTGCTCCCCAGTACACCAACAGTGATTCATCTTTTCCCACTGATTTTAAATCAGTCCATGGTTTTGATGCCAATTTCTATTGTGAGATATTTTGTGACTAAAACATTCCTATATATTCTGTCATTTACAATTGGCACTGCAATGCTATTACCTCCAACCCCCCAAAAACAACAACAACAACAAACAAACAAACAAAAAACAAAACAAAAAAGGAAGTTTTAGCTACTGTCTAGAGCAAATGCACTATTTTTTGGGCAGTCTATTTCAAGGTAAGATGTCATGTCATAAATAGCCTAGCCAGTTAGCTGTGATTGATACTCACTTCACACGTGGCTATGAAGAGTAATCCAAATATTGGGTGAAAGTTGGAGTGCAAAAACCACCATTTTCTGCAATAAGTAGGTCTCGAAGAATATAATGACAGTAAATTTCCCGAGATGTCAGAAACGGTGCTTTCTGATGTACATTATTTTTCTTTGGTGATTCTTTCGATGGCTTTTCTAGAAACCATTTCCCAAATGGCACTATATCGACGTCACAAATTTCATGCACTTTCATGGACTCGCTACTCAGCACATGCAATCCACCCCCCCCCCACTCTCCCATCCCAATTATACTCACCCTGGATAAACATCTATATTTGTCAACTGGGCTGTTTCTGCTCTCAAGCGTAAGCTTATAGGATACAGCCTTTTTCTGCAATTGCTCCCCTTAGATTGTACCTTTAAATTATTTTTCTTTATCATTAATGTATCTTGTAATTTGTATTAAATAATTGTCAATATTTTGTATTCATCAGGTTAATTTAATTCTTCTTCAAAAATCCTATGATTTGTATAAAAGAAAAAAATATTTATATATTATGTTTGTCATGACATTGCAGAAATAGATAAATATCAAATCAAATATCAAATATCAAATCTGTTCTTGTGCTGTGATTTCTTGCTGTCTCGGGATGGCTCTAGTGAAACACTGCTCTGTGAGAATTTTTTTACCAGATCATGCACGAATAAAACATAGCACGGTTGCACATGATGAGAGCACTGCCAACCAGCTAGCAGAGAGGCAAATTCACCAGAGATAGCAAGATAGATTGCAGCCCCCCCCCCCATCAATACAGAAACATATACACACACGCACACACACACACACACACGCACACACACACACACACACACACACACACACACACACACACACACACACACACAGACATAAAGGAGAATACCCATGTATAATGTGTAATTAGATTGACCCAGAAAATTTCCGGGCTGATCAATGGCAATCTCGGAGAGGTGTGACATATTTGTGTCACTTCCTTCCCGTGTTGGTTTCATGACTGTGATAACCCATTTGATCTGATAGGACCTTCCCATTCAAGTGTAGCTGCCGATTTTCACAGGCCCAGCCATACTGGTGTGTCAGATACGAGGTATCTTACAAATGAAGTATCTATCTTTAGATGGACGTACCTAATAAGGCTTGGACTTGTTCTGACCTGGATTAAAAAATAGCAGCTTTCACATATAGGAGTGATTGGTTTTTACATCAAGATGCAAACATATACTATATTTACCACCATTCTCACTTGGTGTACAGGAGAAATTGTTGCTAGAGTCCTCCCCCCCCCCCAAAAAAAAAAAAAAATAAATAAACAGAGACCCAAATGTGACATGTCTTACTGTATACGTCGAACATTTCGCAAATTTCGCGAGTCTGATGCTATTTGCGAAATTAAAGACATGCGAAAATATTGACTCTGATCCCGATGTGAATGTGACGTACGCGTATACACTTCTCCGCTCAGAACAGGATTCCACGATTGCGAATTTAACCACTCGCAAAATCGTCGGGAATTCCCGATTCGCGAAAATTTAGACTTGCAAAATATATGGCATATGCAGTATTACATATGTATTTTTTTTTTTCCAATTTTGTAGGGAAAAAAGGTGATTTGATACAGATCTTTTTCATTTGACAATATTCTTACCATACATGAATTTGAACTCTTCTCTTTTTTTTTTGTATCTCAGGGCTATACATTGCAGGCAAGTCTTGCAATATTGCAAAATACTCTTCTTAATGACATTTTGTGCAAATGTTGCAAAAACTGCAGGAAAATTTTTGAATGTGTTTGAATTGTTTTATAGATTCATTTTGAGTGATATTAAGCACTTAGAGGAGTGTGAAATGCTATCATAAGTGTAAAAATTTTCATTGTTCAATTCCATTCAACATTCTGAAAAGCATTTTTGTTCATTGTGATTTGTGTTTTGACTTTGCATTGAAGAACATTGAGTTTTTTTAACTTTAAAAAAATCTTCAGTTTTGACTCTTTTGATAGTTCATAATTATGAAGTTTCCTTAATTTGATTCATTCCTGTGTATGAAGCAAATGGATAAGTATAATTCTGTTTTGATATTAACTCCAGTAGTAGATTTGAAAGTTATCAATAAAACTCTTTATAGTGTTTGCGCTGATGCATCATGAGAAAACTTTGTCCAGTTTTCTGCAAACTTTAGATCTGATTTGTTATGACTACTCAATAGCTGGTATAATTTCATAACTGTTGTGCATAAGAAAAGTGAGGTCATATGCGTGTTGAGCTCGCAAGTCCAAGCACTATCATTGTTTGTGTAATGTGCGTTCAATATCAACCACATAGATATTTGAAAATTGTGGAAATATACTGTGAGTTGTTGTGGGAAAGAAAAAAACTTAACAAAACATGAAGAGATGAGATTCTTTCATGAGTTCCTTGACATGTCTGCCCTCTTTTTACATCTCACCTTTATAATGTTATATGCATGTAAAATAATGCTTGAAAAAAAGAGCAAGGTGGAAGCTGTCTGGTGATATTCATACAGATTAAGAGTGAATACTCTTGATACTCTAAAAGCTTTGGATTATGAGTGATGGTCTACTCAGGACTTTATGTGTAATCTCAGCCAGCAGGGTAGGTAAGTGAGAAAGAAAAGTTGTTTTCCCAATAAAATGATCTGTTTTCTTCTTCTTGTACTTCTTTTTTTTTTCAGTGCATACTACCCTACTTTACATTTGCATTTTTTATGATTGTTTGTTGAATACACCTTCAAACGTGGAGATTCAATATCTTTATGCATTTAATGCAGGTTGGATTGTGAAGATAGCTGCAGAGAGCCTGACAAGCTGAAGGCACTGTGCTGACATTGGCCACAAGATGGCAGCAGACGGCAGTGAAGTCGATCACTTTGAAGACAGGAATTCTAAGGTGAGTGGGGGAATTTTTTGGGAATCAATGTATTTCATAAAGTTTGTGTGTTTGTGTGGAAATATTTCTGGGTATTATATAGCTGTGTATTGCGCACAAGATAACAGCTTCTGTATGTATGTCTCTGTGTGAGCTTGTGTGTGCTCTTACAGTTGATTTGTGTACCCTTCCTCTTTGTAATATTTGTGTTAGTGTTATGTTTCTGTATTATGTGCATAATGTACTTGAGTTCATATGTAAAATAAATGAACGAAAACATTATGCCATTCTTAATGATTAGAGACATGGATATTCTACTCTTACTTGTGTATGAAGAAGCCTGCTTTAAATGTACAATATATTTTTTCCTGATTTGTACACAGTTATGTAAATAATCATATTAGCATACTTAGGAGATGCTGAACTCACATTCAGTTCAGTGCCTCTAAATATTCATTTCATAAGGGAATACACTCTGTTTTGTTTTGTTTTTTTTTTGTTTTTTGTTTTTGGATTCATTGATCTATGTTGTGAAAGGAACAGAAACCAGGTGATCATATTTTTTTTTCATTGAAATTGCCATATCCTTTTCCACTAATTAATTTGTTCTGTGGATCCTTAGAACTAGTTGAAAGGAAAACAACAACAAACAATAACAAATCTTCTGAGTCAAATATAACATTATGTGTCATGTTGTCATTACGATATAAATGCTATAATCAAACATACACACGACACATTAGGGATGTTCTTTCTGTGTATAGTCTGGTATTCTTGATAGCCTTATGGAGCATACTGGAAATTAAAGTGTATATAAAATTGAATGTATTTTAGGCATGCAAGCATTTAAATATGGTAATAGAGAAACTGAGTATGAGGCACTTAATTTTCAGTGGCTGTCAAAGTGCTTTTTTTGAGGACATATTTGTGGTAGCTTCACCTACAGTATGTCTACATCTACCCCTGAAGGGTAAGGAGAGTATGATTAACTTGGTGTATAAGGGATGCATGGCTGAATCGGTCATGACGTGGTATCATGCCAACCTGAAGCAGAAAGATGGAGGTTTTATTGTATGTGAGGGATTAGGATGAGCTGGGTAGCTGAGGGAGTGAGAGATATAGAGAGTGATATAGGGGAGAGGATATAAGGATGAATGGAAGTACGTGTGTAGACATTAAAAAAAAAATGAAGAGTTTTATTGCAAAACGAGCTAACTCCATTCTGTTAAGTTGAGATTTTTGTGACTAAAACTGCTAAAAAAAAACAGAAAATGAATAGAAAACACAGTAAAATAGATAGAAAATACTCTATATTTTTAGTTATAACTTCTAAATATTCCTTATGTCACAAGTTGAGGTATTACTTGAAAGGTTTAATTTTGCTCTATCTGATGATGGAATTATTTTGAAATGTTTAAAAATGGCGCTTAGCCCATTTTGCAATAAAACTCTTCAAATGTTAACAGAGATAGACGGGGAGAAGAATACATATAGAGAGAGTGAGATAAGGGCAGATGAAGGAAGGAAGGAAGGAAGGAAGGAACGAACGAATGAACGAAGGAAGGAGAATCAGATAGGAGTGAATGTGAGCAGACATGAAAAATATAAAATGTACAAAGCAGATGACATAGAAAATAACAACATAGCAGACACCTTACATCACTGCTGTACACCCTATGAGTGGCAACATTTATAGTGTACTTTATGATTCTGTAAAACATGATATATTCACGGCACAAAATTTCAGTGAAATGGAGCCGATGGCCTTTTTCGTGGCATGAAATTTTCGCGAATTGCCACTGGCGTTCAATGCATATAGTGTAGACAAGAAATTTCGCGTGCATTTTAATTTCGCGAATCTTGGCGCTCGCGAAATTCGTGAAATTAAAATGCACGTGAACATTCCTTGTTTTACAGTAGTTCACTTTGTCTGTTGCTCCGAATCGTGAAAGTTTCATGTCATGGTAATGTGTCTGGTTCTACAGTAACCTATGGTATGAGTACGGGAAGGAGTCTTTTGAAAATGGCCGCCAAGCACAGGATAAAAGGGGAAAGTCCATCCTGATATTATGTAACTTTGTATGAAAGCAGAATAAGCAAAGAAGCAAATCGGTGAACATTTCGGGGATACTTGGACACTAAAAGCAGTTATGAAATCTTTGTATGTGTGTGTGTTATATATATATATATATATATATATATATTTTTTTTTTTTTTTTTTAGAATTAAGCCTCAAAGGTGAAGATTGTGCAAAATTACATCATCAGTGACATGAAATTTATGGCAGTTTGAATGCTGATAAATGAACCTTCAATGGTACACCATACACTTTTCAGAGAATATTGAAATCAGTCATATTATCACAGTGTTTTTATATTTGTAGAAATCCCCCTCCTCCTGTTGTGTTATGTGCAAAAAGATTAGGAAATGGATGTTCATTAAAATTCATTAGGGAATAGATGTCTGCCACCTTAGACTGTCTGCAATTGTCATACTTTCTGTGATTCAGATTTTGAAGAGGTGAATTCTGAGGCTGAAATATCGGTGACAAGATATTTGCTCCTGCAACAACTGCTCCGGTTTTGTTTTCTCCAAGGACTTAGGGTTAGGGTTGGGGTTGTGATAGGGTTTTAGGTTTAGTTTGATATGAGGAATAGGATTAGGGTTAAGGTTATACATGTTCGTTAGTAGGTTTTATGCTTGGCTTAGCGTTGCAGATATTTCATAGGAGCAATTGTCACAGAAGCAAATGTCATGAAACCAAAATATCAGAGGAAATTCTGTGAAGTCAGTAATAGTCCAAAAAGAGGTCAATACTATGCCAACAAAGGCTTGTATATGTGTTCAAGAATTCTCTTGTAAGATTTCTCTTTGAATGGTCCATCAAAAATAATCTGCCAGTTTTGTAAGTTGCTTGATTCATCCAACTCAATATTCATAGGGCTGTTGATTTTGTTTTTATGGCAGAGGCATTCATGCAATCAAATCTGCACTTGGGACGTATTCTTCTTTAAAAGGTGGTAACCGAGCCCAGAGAAAATATCTCTGTTGTTGAAATGCGGCTACACTGAAGACAAAATAGCCATCCGTGTCCATTTTTTTTTCTTTGCTGCAAAAGCCTGAGCTTTCTTTTAAAAGCCCCTAAGTATACTTCTTTGTGAAAGATTTCTATCATATTAAAAATAAACGGTTGTGTAATACACCAAGTTGAGTAAATGTGGTATTTTATAACCTCGGAAGGAAAATATTTAAAAGAGGTCTTGAAATGAGTCTACTGCCGTCATTTTAACCCCATATTGTGATGTAAGCCTTGATTACTAAATCAAAGTCAACCTTTATACCGCGGAATAATCGGAATAGAATACATAAGAATCACAGACTTATTGTTTGAGGTCAAGACATGTCATATTTATGGTCTTAGTTTGAGCAATTTGAAGAGATTTTTTTATGCCTGGGATAAACATGCGAATAGAATACATTGCTGTTCTTGAATTGCTGATAAAGGGTGTAATGTGTTATATTTGCTGAATTCTGACTGTCATAAAGTTATATTACCTTTGCATAAAATATTGATTCTCTCTATATTTTTTCTAGGTCATGCCATTATTTTTTGTCTGTACGCAGTGCTTAAAGTCAAGTTTATTGCCTGTAGACGTGGTTATGTATTATGAAATATTATCTTTTTGGGGGAGATGGGGGGGGGGGGGTGTGTACAAAATTTGAGGAAAAGAACTAACTTGTGCTCAATGTAGTTTTTTTTCAGCTTTCATTTGGAAGTTTCTGCCTTTGAAAGTGGTTTTAAAAGTCATTGGAGATAGAGGTTGAAACCTCACAAAATATCAATGGGGGGGGGGGGGGAGGATTGTCTACAGGTATTTCTTATCAGGCTACGATAAGGAATTAATGTTTTTGTATTGCGACATGTTTGTACTACTGTAGTGCTCTAAGTTGACACAGGGTCTGTTTGCTAAAATTAGCAGTTTTATGATGTCTGAGTTTTGATGAGCCACTAGTGTCACTCTAAGGTCACGATTCATCTGTTCAGGAGAATGATGAGGACTAAGAAAGGGGTAGGAGGGGGAGTAGGGTAGGTCTCGTTTCTACCTGCAAGTCACTGAGAATTTGCCACTCACACTTTCAACAGATTTTGATCTGGTGGCTGATAAATGTTGTGTCATTGTCAAGGTGTTTTTTTTTTTTCTCTTCTTCTGTGTTTATTCTCTGAATATGATTCAGTATCGAGAGGACGCTTGCACAGTGATTATTGTGATTTCTGAATTGAATTGCTCCAACAGTTCGCACTTGATGTTGCTGTGTGTGATGACAGTGTACACTATTGGAGCGTGACCTCGAAGTCCAACTATCTGTTGAGGAGAATTGTTTTCTCTGTCCTGGATGATAGCAACATCTTTGACATTTATTCCAAGGTTGCAACGTATCGGAAAGAGAGAGATATTGCATTTTTCCCATTTGTGGAAAGCGGCAGGAATTTGGTGAAATTTTCTCCCCTGGAAAAGGTTTTATTTTCATGTCATCTGAGTGTGGAGATTGAATTCCCCTTCATGTATATCTTTTCTGGACCTGGGCTTTGGAGGGTAAGTTTGGAAAGTGGATTTTGGTGTCTCTGAATTCTCTCCTTTGGACATCACTATAAAACCTAAAACAGCGCAGCGCTATTTATTTTACATAACAATGTGTTGACAATGTTGTGCCCAGTGCACAGTGGGAGCTCTATTTGATCATACATGAAAAACTTGGAGCATTTAAATCTTTATCTCCAAACTACCAGAGTTTTGTAGATTTTCTCAGCAATTGTTATGTGTTTGGAAAAGAAATGTCAAGTTATGAGCCCGGAAAAGGCATTTCTGATGCGTGAAGTGACAATGGTTTAGTCATGATAAAAAGGAAAAAATCAAATGTGATTACCACATCACACCCATCGATCTGCCTGTGTCTGTTGCACAGTAAATTTGCATTACTAGAAGAGCACACGTGAACACTAAAAGTGTGACCTTGTCTGACTTAGGCATGTTGCGCTTGGGTGTTTAAGGATCACTTCATTCATTTGCACATAGCGTTTGGCCAGCATACGAAACCGACTGCCAGTAACGAAATGTCTACATTTATATGCAATAGGGAGTATTGATCGAACATGTTGATATCCCTCTGTGCTATGACTTGATTGTATATCATCGACCATCTCTTATCGTGCAGGCTGATCAGTGACATTCTAACTTAATCAGTTACCCGAGTGCGATGCAGCACCGGTATCCATGTGGGATTCAATGATGCCGATTGTGAAAAAAACCCCACAAAACTTGAAATATCATGAATCAATCCTTGCTCTCGTGTTAACCCTGTATGTGAATAATGTAGCATTTTCCCGGTGCATGCAGCTTCGTGCATGTGAGATCGTATCGCACAGATACAAGGAAAGGTATTTATCTCAAAATTTCTCCGCAATACGGGAGAGAATGAATTATCTACCTCGCTATTGATGTAATGTCGGTAACTATGGCAACAGTCACTGCACTCCAAGAAGTGAGATGCGGATTGATAGATCTTGTGTCAGACAATAGTCTTCAGATGAGCAAGTGTGATGAGAAAGGGAGCAATTTGGGTGTAATATCACCTGATTATGCCTTCTATCTGTATCCCCTTAAAGGGATCGTCAGGGGTGTATCCAGGATATTTTCTGGGGGGGTCGTAATCAAAATATTTGGACCTTTACCTTTGCAAGGGAGTGGAGCGACCGAGCGGGGGGAGGGGGTGGGAGGGGGGGGTTTCCCCCCTCCCACGGTGGGGAGTTTTTGAATTTTATATCTTAAAATTGGGCCATTTGGTGCATACAAAAGTGACTCTTTCGGCATGGCAGTGCGGCTTAGAAATAAGGTATGGCATATTAAAACTAAGTACGAAATTTACGAGGTTTTTGACAATTTGCTGGAACACCACCTAGTCACTTTTCTGTTGTATATGGGGTAAAAAGCCCTCAAAAAACAAAAATGCCTTTTACAAAAAGTGGACCTTTTGAAAATTTGGGGGGGTCGTACGACCCTCCCGACCCCCCCTTGCATACACCCATGATCGTATAGTTTTGGTTGAGACTTAACTTCACGTTTTTATCACTTTTTGGTGAGATAGTGAGAAACCTGTTATGAAATATGAAAGAGCGTGTAATTCCAAGAGGGATTCAATGTTTATTTGATGAAAATTGGTTTTGAAATGGCTGAGATATCCAAAACAGAGCGATCCTTATAAAGTGTGGGACCCACATTTTATTACAATCGTTTTGTTTTACTTTGTTTTTGGATGTTACAGCTATTCCAAACCTGATTTTTATCAAATAAACTTTGAATACCTCTTAGAATGGTATGCTCTTTACTATATCATAAGTGTTTTCTTGATATCTCACAAAAAAGTTAAAACCAAATTTTCATCTCAACCAATACTGTACCATCCCTTTAATCCGTTGAGGCTGAGCTGATTTTGCTACAACACACATTTCCCAGAGACCTTTTTCCCTAGTATACTCGGGACTCGTCCTCAACGGGTTAAGCTGGGTTATTATACATCACAGAATGAGGAATATCATTAGGGTCCTACTGATGAGCTACTAGGTTCCATATCAAAGAAATATGTTTTTTTCCCCCACTTGTTTTCAGAATATTGGCAAAGCTTTATATCTTCATCGCACATATTTCCCATAAAAGCTCTAGAAAAGTAGACTGCAATGTTTTCAAGAGTTCATTTTGCTCTCATCATCTCTTTTCTCATCTGCGGTAGGATTAAAAAAAGTTCTCCATCTCTTTCTCTATCTCTCTCTTGGTGCGGAAAATGAAAAAATCTGGTAAAAGAAAAGAATGAATAAACAGTTTCCTTCAGAAAGCGGATTTTCCTGCTTCTGTGGCAGGGCAGCCGGGATAGTTGGGTTGCCATTTATGAGGATCATCTCTAATTCCATCTCTCATCTTTTATTCATGAACAGTGCCATAACAACACAATTTGGAGGAAAAAAATTCTTATTTTCTTTTTCCACCAAGGGTCATTACAGGAGGAAAGTATTGAAGGCAGAGAGCCATTTACAATTCCTTTCTTATGGCACTGTCACTCGGTCCATGTGATATGAAAGTTTAATGTTTGGCTGATCATGTGCCCAGTCTTGAATACGAAATGGTGTATGTGTACAGTAATAAAGTTCTGCATGTGATAGTTCTGTGATTGCACCCTTATGTTCTTCTTAAAGGCATAATTTACCATTTGCAGATGAAAGAAAAACCCAGCATTAGTGCTTCCAAATAGTTCTAAAATGTGAATTAGGGTTAGAAACAACCAATGTAAAAATTTGAACCAGTATAATCGATGTTAAGTATTGTTAACCCGTTGAGGATGAGTCTCGAGTATACTCGGGAAAGTGTCCAGGGGAAATGCGTGTTGTAGCAAAATCAAACTGTCCTCAATGGGGTAAATGTACAAAATGAGAACAATAGTTAAAATCAA
Organism: Diadema antillarum; assembly: GCF_040938485.1. Classification (NCBI taxonomy): domain Eukaryota; kingdom Metazoa; phylum Echinodermata; class Echinoidea; order Diadematoida; family Diadematidae; genus Diadema; species Diadema antillarum. The sequence continues at coordinate 615,717 of NW_027271023.1, forward strand.
AATGTTTCCAGGCTAAACCGTCTACAGTTATGGTTTAATGAGAAAACTAGTGATATCTCCTTATATTTAAGGCTTTATTGCAAAAACATTATTATGGTAGGATGTTTTGTGATACAACTGACCTACACATATGCATCAAAAGTGATATCTTGAACATTTTTTAAATCACTGCTCCCAAAGGTAAACAAGACCTTTAACCCAGTGAAGACTAGTTCCAGTATAATTTGGCAGGTGTCAATGGGAAATGTGTGTTGTAGCAAAATCAGCTTGTCTTCAACGGGTAAAGTGCTCAGTACGTACTGGTTATGTGTTTATTCACTTCCATGTGACTCAGAGGGGAGAATTTGGGTAGTTGTTGTTAGCCTTTTGCTGGTTTAAAGTTGACAAAGACTGATTAAAGGGATGGTACAGTTTTGGATTAGATGGGGTTGCAGGTTTCCAACTATTTTTTTTTTTTGAGCGGGCGTTTGTGAGATAATAACAAACCTCGTATGAAATATGAAAGAACATGTAATTCTTAGAGGTTTTCACGGTTTACTTGATGAAAATTGATCTGGAAATGGCTAAGATATCCCCAAAAGTGATCCTGATAAAATGCGTCAGGCCACAACTTTTATTATTATCTCTTTGTTTTACCTCGTTTTCCGATATCTCAGTCATTTCAAAACCGATTTTCATCAAACAATTTTTCAATTCCCCTTAGAATAGATGTATGCTCTTAACATTTCATGAAGTGGTTTCTAAATATCTTGCATATAAATATCTTTATTACTCATAGGATAGAAAATATGACTGTCTGGCATATGCTTTATTGCTGTGGGTGCATGTCACCTCAATAGGATTGTGCAATGATAATGATGAAAATTGTCGTAACAATCATTTCCTAGTATGCATCACACCATAAAGTATGGAAAACAAAACTATGTTAAACAAATTACATACGTTCATTGTATAGCAGAGAATTACTTTGTCCTTCCCTCAGCACTGGGCAGCAGATACTAAGTGTATTCATAAGATTTTAACACTAAAGGTGATTATAAAATGGGTTCAAGAATGTAGCCAATAGGAAGCGCCGAAATGAGTCACGTGTGCTTCCTTTATTCTAGTCCCATTGCACTGCGTGTTAAATCCTATTGCCGATCGTCTGTGCGCGCGGCGGCTCCTTTGAATTGCATGCATATACGCGCTGTCAATCCTGTAAACAACTTCTAGTTCGGGCTGCCGGCCGGCCGGCCTTTCTTCCCTTGTGCATAACATGTGTGGCGTACGTATACTCTACTATACGTACACTTTGTACAGTACAGTAGACCAAGTGTTGTGGGACCGGAGGCGTACATGGAGTCACTTTGAAGGGCAAATCCAACGATTTAGCAGGTTAATTCTCATGCCGTTTTCAGAGTATGTTGTCTAGTAGGCCTATATGAGGAGTCTATATCAAGTCTTTAAGGTAAAGGGTGCATATTCTATGTAAAATAAGTAAGTTTTCATGCGGGAACTTAAGTGTCCGGAAACCCAACCCCCCAGCATTATACTTATACTGTATGTGCGGGATTTCCGAGTGCGACGTGCGTAAATGTCTGGGACGAACATCTTCGGACGTCTTGGCCCACAAAGGTACGTGAAAAATGCTGTTAGTTTTCGAATTTCCGACCCATTTTATAAAACAAATGATGCACAGGATTATTTCGTGGCGTTAGTGGAGGCGTAGCTCACTCGAGGGTATTTACAATGTAGTGCAACATGCACGAGGCTTCGCCTCGTGCATGTTTCACAATTGTAAATACCCTCGAGTGCACCATACGCCTACACTAACGCACTCTATCCTGTGCATCATTTGTATATTAAAGGTGCATTGTCCCGGTGTTTTAGTCAAATGCGTACAATTTTGTACGCGGGCGCACAGCGCAAGTTTCCTATAGAGACCTATGCTATCGACTCCTCTTTAGCGCTTATGCTTTGGCCCACTTCCCCGAGTCCGAAGAAGTCCTATCCACTGTAGTCAGTGGTCCGATCACAGTTCGGATCATGATTCGGCTGAGGGGGACAACAGCTTAGCAAACTTCTTTTGTGATGTCATAATAACAAGCACATATGCACGCACCCTGGCATTACTACAGACTGTGCGATGCGCAGAGAAGACAACGAAGGCAACGTCACTTAGCAACACCTACGCACTTTACTCTTGATGACAGCTCAACTTCGGTAATTTTCGTATCAACAATGCCAAAGGTGATTGGCAGTATCATCAACAGCGCCCTCTACACTACCGGGACTATGCGCCTTTAAAACCAGAGAGCCTTTAACACACTAGAGCTGTATTAGATCACTGCCAGGCGTTACTGTTGCATGGTGGGGTTGAGGAGGATATGTTTTATACCAAAAACGAATAAAAAAAAATGGGGAAAACAGTTTTTAGTGCCTTATATTCAAGAAGATTATGTAGCACTATTGTACAAAAAACTCTGTGAATTCCTTTTTGATTAGGATCATGGATCTTGCAATGTGAATTGCATCTAAAATTATGTTCATTATCCTTGTTACTCCCTCAAAACCTTGTAACTTTGGCAAGCTTTTTTGGGGGCCATATTAATCAATAATATACAGTGTATTATGTAGGAAAAGACCAAAAATTACCAACCCCTTCTTTCACAGATTAAATGAACCAGGTAACTTTTTTGCCTATTGTTCTATCAATGATATTTATAAAAAGAGAACATCATTATTTGTATTGAAATTTGTTAGACATATCATAACAGTGCTGAATTGGCATTGGGATCGTTATCGCCAATCGCTAAAATTTGGCCACCATATTTAGATAGCGATGCGTAACTATAGATATTACGAACACAAGATGGCGCTACACAATGCTGTAACATATCCCAGGGTATGACGGTACCCTGGGATATGGGGTGCCGAATCACATGTGTACACAATACTGCAAAGTGGGATGGGTCCTTCTCATGTGCAACATTCAGGAAGCATATCTAGTATACTGCCCTCTAAGTCAAAACATTGAAAGTGGCAAGGCTCCATGTTTCTGCACTATTCGATTGTCTTTATGAGAAAAGATAAAATAAACAAATGTGTCTCTTCACATTCTAACAAGGGAATATGAAAGACTTTCTGACTTAACTTGAATTATCATTGCCAACTGAGATTATTGTAAAACCCAAGTATCTCCCTGAGAGCTTTCTGTAATCTCCATGATATTGATTTGTGATCATAAGCAGTTTTGTATTGAAACATGATGTAGAACTAAAAAAACTGACTAGGCACTGTATATCGGGGACCTGTGGTATGGAAACTGACAGAAACTAATGAAATGGAATATTTTATCAATTTTGGTGATAGATTGGAATTAGATGAAAAAAGAATGATTGTATTGTGCCCTCTGGCATTTATTTATTTATTTATTTTATTTATTTATTTATTTATTTATTTATTTATTTATTTATTTATTTATTTATTTATTCATTTATTCATTTATTTATTTATTTATTTATCATTTATATGTTATTTGTTTATTTATGTATTTATTTATATATCTATCTATCTATCTATCTGTCTATCTATCTATCTTTTCGTTTTCATTTGCTGTCCATTTACTGTCCGAATGAGTTTATGGAAGATGGGAGAGGGAAAGGGGTAGTGGGGATGAAGGGGTGCTGAGTTGCCAATCAAATATTGATCTCACAACTTGATGATTTTATCTGCTGGTTTATTTATTTATCAATTTGCTAAATCAATATGTTTATCTATTTATCTGTTTGCTTAAACATGGACCTAGTACACATGGACATTCATTGCTCGTTAATTAATTAATGCACCTGTTTCTGTCAAAAGCGTCACAAAAGCATTTTAAGCGTGCTTTCCTGCATTAATCTTATCATCACCGCCGACAGCCAGCCTGGATAAAATCTAAAAACTATATGCGCGCAGAAGATAGTAATTCTCTTAAATCAAGTACGATGCAAGTGCAGTTGTAGTGTATATCGGGAAATTATTGCTCAAGTAATTTCATTTGAGAAATGTTTGTACTTTACAAGAGAAAGCAATTATTTTGACAGGTTGGTTGTGATTTGTATACCCTTTTTTCGCACATTGTTCCAGAGTAAACATGGACAGTAACCGTAGATGACATGTATGTCCTATCATTAAGCCATGTTACATGCTTGTTCACAAGTGTCCACTTCAGTTATTTTAAATTTTGTGACAGGAAAACTGTCATGTTTTCGGGTTTGCTGCTCCCTTTCATCTGTGTTTATTCAAAGGCAGTTGAGTCTGAAAAGGCACCTCAGCAAAATAAGACCGCAATGAGGGAAATGGTTCTTTTTTCATTATCCAAGCACCTGAATGTACTCATTAGGATGCACATAATCGGGTGGCGGCAGTGATTATGGGATGAAAGAAAGACCTTCGTCTCTAGTCCATGTGTGTAGGAGGTCCATGTTTTTGTTTTGATAGTTAATTTATCCATTTATGTAGGGTACTTATTTGTTTTCATTTAACCATCTGTTCCATCAGATGTTCATGGTATTTGATATGACAACATTGGCCTTTTCAGTGGTCAACCATTTGTTTGTTTTTTCTTTTTTGTAGAGCCAGCTTGATATCCCAACACCTCATAGCAATGTAGAATATAAACTAGAGATTGTAATTTGTCATCACTGACAAATTAAGGTGATCCGATTTTTTTTTAAATCAATGATTCGAGGTCTGATCGCAATAGGCAACACCATACAGGTTTCATCTGTGTTTAGAGACATTGGTTGTGTGATGTTTGGATTCTCATTTAGAAAAGGGAGTCAAATCTGTCATCTTTGGTTCCAAATTCTGTATACACTAGATAACGAAGATACAGCAACAAATATATGATTTAGGCATGACCATACAGGTTTCATCTGTGTTTAGGGACATTCGCCGTGTGATATTCGGAATCTCATTTAGAAAAGCGAGTCAGATCTGCCATCTTTGGTACCATATTCCGTATAACACGTCATAATAAAGAGACAGAATGAAGTATATTTGACCACTGACCTCACTTTGCACAGCCAGGATGGCATCTAAGCAAAATGTGGTTATTTTGTAAAATGATTCTTGTAACATGGTCTTTGCGTGTGCAAAATATGGAAGAGACAGGACATGTATTCACTAAGATACAGAATGAAACATTTATGACCTTTGACCCTAATTTACATACCCAAGATGGTGTCTGATCAAGAAGTTGTTATTTTATGAAATAATGTACGTGACATGAACTAAACATGTGCAAAATTTGAGGGTGATAGATGCTGTTTTTCTTGAGTTATTGCAAAGAAAGTTTCAGAAAGAAAAGAAACATCTCAATACATTGAAGATAAGCTTTAAATTCAACCACGTTTTTTAACGTGATCCCGACATCGTATGAAAAAAACGAAGGGTAAAATACAATAGCCCAAAGTCTCAGCTGCAACATATTAAGATCTGGGAGAAATTCACCGAAGCATAAGTGAGCTATTGCTCGAAAAAGATTGTCATAGCTTCATTCGCAGAAAAACTGCACTCCCATAGAGATAACACGTCATAATGAAGATACAGAAAGAATATATGACCTTTGACCCCACTTTGCACAGACATGATGGCATCTGAGCAAAAAGTGGTTATTTTGTGAAATGATTCTTGTAACATGGTCTTTGTGTGTGCAAAATATGGGAGAGATAGGACATGTATTCACCAAGATACAGGATAAAACATTTATGACCTTTGACCCTAATTTACATACCCAAGATGGTGTCCGATCAAGTAATTGTTATTTTATGAAATAATGTACGTGACATGAACAAAACATGTGCAAAGATGGGATTAATAGCCATTGTTGTTGTTCATCTATTGCACAGAAAGTAGTAGAAAGAAAGAAAAATAAAGAAAAAATTATGTTATTTTTATAGAAATTTGAAGGAGAAGCATGAAAAAATCAGAAAAAGATAAAGTTAGGAAAGGAGATTAAGACTAACTAAAGAAAAAAAAGGAAAAAAAGTGTTCAAAAAAAAAAAAAACTGGCAGGGGTGAGCATCGAACCAGGGACCTTAGGATTACGAGTCGGATGCGCTATGCAATGACCTATTTCATGCTCCATAGGCCCTGTGTATTAAGCAAAATGACGCTGCATCGAAGCCACATGCAATTTTTCAACCAAGTTTTTCGATGTGATACCAACGTTGTATGAAAAAATGGAGGTCACACTTACGATAGCCCAAAGTCTCAGCTACAACATACTAAAATCTGGGAGAAATTCACCGAAGCATAAGTGAGCTAGTGCTCGAAAAAGAGAGTCATGTCAATTTTCACTGCCAGAAAAACTGCTCTCCCATAGAGATAACACGTAAACTGGTGAAATTTTACAAGGATACTTTCAATCCATTTTTACGAGGTGATGACGTTATCCAATCAATATGTTGTTATCACATTGATGAAAGAACATTTCATAAGCTACAACATACTGAAATCTGGGTGAAAATTGGCGAAATTTAAGTGAGATACGCTCGAGTGAATTTGAAATTTGATGACGTCATTTGGAAAATTTACTTTGTTTACTTTATTAAGAAATTTGATATCTTTTAATCATTTTTTCAGTATCGCCAACCCATGAAATGACATGTACAACTCATCAGCTTTTAGAATATGTCAAGAAAATGGGGGGTCATCGTCCATCCTGACGAGTAAAATCCGATTTAAAATTGGCGGTTTTTTGGCATAGTTGCACAGTGTATTCCCATTGACGCACGCGCGGAATTTTGAATTTGACGGGCCCGTATGATGTCATATTGAGTCGGATCGACTTGAAACTTGATAGAAATATTCCTTGACATTGTGGACATCCGATCCGTGTGAAAAAACTGAAAATTTCTATTGCATATGAGCTGTGCGTGCGTATATGCGCGCGCGTGTACGCGTCCGTCCGATTTTTTCAATTTTTCAAAAAATGCTCTAAATGGTCTGAAACGTGTGCAAAAAAAATTTGAGCTCGATTTGAGCATACAAATATTTCAACGCGCGCGTACGCGCACGTACCAAGAGAAAATGTGAATTTTGAGAATATGAGTAGAATGCGCATAACTTGAAATATATGTGACGTAAATTTCATTGAAAAACTTCATTCCATTAATGAAATATGATTGAGAATGTGTTTTCATATAATGACGTCATAGTGACGTCACGGTCGACTGATCACTTTGATTTTAGTTCGATTGCCGTCTTTGGGACACGATACATACATGGTATAAGTTTGAACTTGATAGGCATAGTACTTTCTGAGCTAACCTCTGCACAACTTTTGGGGAGAAATAAAGAAAGAAGAAGAAGAAGAAGAAGAAGAAGAAGAAAGAATCCGTACAGATACAATAGGTGATCCGAGAGGATACTCGGATCACCTAAAAAAAAAACAAAAAACTTGCAAATAGATTTAGTGTAACATGTCAAAAAAGGAACGTAATGTATCATGGCATTTTGTAGCACAGGTGAGCAGTCTATAATAGAACATAGCATAACTGAGGAACACATGTCAAGCGGTGGATTTTTTCCCCCCGCGAGAAATTCAAACAGAATGGGCAAAAATAAAATGCAAATCAATATGACCACTGTGTGCACCTGTATTTACCTGGGCACAGGTGTACAGGTGCATCATAGTACTTTTAGAATATTAAGTGTGGTCAGCTTTTGGTTAATGACACTCTCTTGCATCCAAAATTTACATAATTTCTTTATCGATTCCTTGGAGGAATTTGGAAAAGGAACTTGGCTGGTAAGAAACTGCTGTTTGTCAGCCTGTGGGGTGTGTGTGTGTGTGTGTGTGTGTGTGTGTGTGTGTAATTTTGCTTGTTTTGTGTGTATACTTGATACTGTAAGGCTGCGTTCACATAGAAGTATACTATTCGGGTATTCGGGCTCGTTTTTCGAGGGCACGCGAATAGCTTGAATCGAACGATAGGATTTCCTCACACCGGTTCACATAAGAGGGCACTATTCAAAAGTACTGAATACCTGCGAAAGGTATAGCAAAGTGGGAATCGAGCTTGTTCGATTTTCTTGCAGCGTATACTGTCTCTCGTTTATGAAATAATGACAATTTTGGTCTGGATTTGCCCTTTAGCAAAAATAAGCATGTAGATTGACATTATGATGCAGTTTAGAAATTGTTAATAAGATTTGCTGCGATGTAGGAGGAAGAAATCCTCACTACATGGGATGGTGAGTTGATGGTGCGGGTGATGGTGTATTCGGTGCTTGAATAGCGAATAGCGAATACCGAATACATTGTACTTCTATGTGAACGTAGCCTAATCCCTCTCGCAGCTTCAAGAAGCTATACCGGGATGAAACTACACATGTGTGCAATTGGGAGGTGCCATGGTGATGATCTCTATTTACAATAAAAGTGTGCACTGTGCGAGTAAAATCTGATTGCATCCTCCTTTAAAGGATGAGTGATCCAGAAGAAGGCTGCAGGGTTGTAATACATGGGAGAGCAGCTTCTCTGAATGTTGTTAAGGTGGTGGCATGTACAATATGCATGTGTTAATTATTGTTTAAACATAGGGCAGTGTGTGCTGTTTACACAACACCGTAGAACTCATGAGTACATTCATTGCTTCTACATTCTGTTGCAAACAAGTATCTGTGTATTTGTTTTGTTTGTAGCGTGCTGATTTCTGTGTTGATGGAATGCTTTCCTAACCTTTCATGAAAGGATTCTTCACATTCCTTAAAGGGAATTGTATTACAGGTATGCCCAGAACTGAACGATGTTTGAAAAAGGACAATCTGAAGAACGATGAACTAGCACTTTTTTGTTTGTTTGTTTGTTTTTTGTTTTTTGTTTTTTTGGTTTAGACTAAGAAAGCAGGTGTGCTATTTGGATTGCATTACAAATAGGATGGTCTTTTCTCTGTACACCATACCTTGTGTTTACTGCAATGTTGTCTGAATCTATTTGGTGTCAGGAATGTGTTTCTCCTTCTCCTGCCCCCCCCCCCCTTTCAGAAGCTTGCTTTTTATTCTGCTTGTGCATGTAGTTGGTAACATGCTTCACTTAGACCCCGTTTATAGTGCGGGGCTGGGCCAAGCCGCGGCCGAGCCCAGCCTCAATTGCGGGGCCGAGCCCCGCAATTTTGTCCGTTTACACTGCCGGGCTCGGCCACGCTTTTAATTCAAACCTTTCAATATTTTGTCATAGTGGGGCTCTGCTTGTAAACAAACGCAATTTGGTATAGTCTGGTTTTCAGACCCTTTGCCAACTGGATTCCGTGGCGACAAAGTCGCCGTTCGGGCAAAGGCCTTTGCCGAAGGAAAAATCCTTTGCAGGACAAAACCACCTTAAACTATACTAGTTTTCGACGTTGAGGGGGTTAATATCCTGAATAGCGAAATAGTACGGGCAGAGGGTTTGGAAGCCAGACTAAAATTGGCTGCGCATTTGGCCCAGTTTGCGTTTACACTGAGAAAAGGCTGGGCTCGGCCACGGCCGAGACCACCTCCAGAGCGTGGCCAAATGCGCGGCCAATTTTGGCCCCGCATTTGGCCATTTACACTGAAATGAAGGCGGGCTCGGCCGCGGCCGAGCCCGCCGCAGCCGAGCCGCAGCCGAGCCTCGCACTGTAAACGGGGTCCAAAATATGACTTACCTCAAAACTATCTGAATTTTACCTACCGGTACCACTGATCCTTGCAATGATCAAAGGATAATTTTTCCTCTCAAATTGAGGACTCCATGCTATGATGTCTCTTACTTATTTAGGGATATGATGAATGCAAAACAAGGTCACCATACTTCAAGCTTTCTCTTTGCCAATTGTCCCCCACTCCCCTATAAAGATATGACAATGATCCCAAAAGTAGTCTTTTACCCTTCGTGTGCTTTAAGCACTAACTTTGGCACAGCTAGAAAATCCTAATGGGTGGTAAACATTTCTAAAGTCCCTTGCACAGAAAGGGCTAACATGTATACCTGCTTCATGCAATGAACGGTTTTAATCCTTGTCCTACCTGTACCAACAACTACAGCCATGATTGCATAAATCTAGGCTGTGAAGGTATGTCTCTTTGAAAGTTAAAAGAAGAAAGTTGAAAGCCAGTAACTCGCCAAAAATCTAGTGCAAGGAATTACATCACACTATTCAATAGTGTCTATATAAAGACCTGTTGCTTATGAAGCCTCTTAGAAACCATTAAGGTTGATTAGAAGTAAAGAGGTCAAGATATAAGTCTAAAAAGGTGAATGTGGCAAAGCCATCACGCAACAAGAGTAGGCCCTATAAAAGAGAAGTTTGAACACCTAGGTCATCACAGATGGTGTTTCTTTGAATCAAGCAGGTACGAAAAGGAATACATTCTAAAGGTGAATTAGTAGGCAACTCAAAGAGGTTTTTTTTTTTTTTAATGAATACATGCAGGATTAGTAAGGATCCAAGACTACCTGGGTCAAGCCTATCAGAATGAAGGTACTTCAAATAAGGTGCTTTTTTAGAGGAACTAGGATGTCAAAGTCCTGGTGAAGTAACATAATGATGCAGTATAGAGTTTGATTTGATAAGAATCTTTAAAGGAAAAGGTCATCCTGATTTAATGGTACTTTGGATGAAAGTAGAAAAATCAGAGAAGTACATCAGTGAAAACAAAGCAAAAAACAAAACAAAACAAAAAAGAAATACCTGTACATCATGCAAAAGTTGTGGCTCGTACAGTAATATGGTCTCATGTGTTAGCTTTGAATACTGCTCGTGTATAGCCCAGCTAATAAAGTCTTGCAACTAGTTGTGATTTGGTTCAATATAAAATTTAGATACTGAAAGAAAAGCATTCATTAGACCAGTTCGCTGATATATGTAGTGATCATATACTTTGTTCACGTTCACATTGCAATCTTTGAATTATTCTTAGAATTAGTCAGTTACATAAGGCTTGCCCAATCTAGCAACAGCTAATGATTATACAGCTGGAAGAGACGTCATGTCATAGAAATTGAATAAGAAGGAGAGAGTGAAGTGAATAGCCTAGTACCCAGACTTACAGGACAGAAACATCGATCAATATGAAAACATGATTAGTAAACCAGGCATTTGCTCATCATGCAGACCTGTTTGACATCTGTTTTTTTCACGCTGGCGCATCAGACTTTCCTTCAGAGAAGAGACGAGAGTGATGGGTCCTTTTGCTTCGCCGACCATTTCCACTTAAATCCCAGAATAGCTTTGATAACAAATAGTTTTCAGAGAAAACTGATGCAATATTTGTTCCCTGTAATATTCTATATAGTCTCCCAGTCTGTTTATTCTTGATCACGTAGTAAAAATTAAATCAGAGTTCTCACGAGCAAATATGCCTAAAAGTTACTGTGGAGGTGGGCAAATGTGACTTCTGAAAGGTAGATCCCTTTGATTTAAAAAAAAAAAAATAATGTAAGAATTCTAGTTTCTAGTTTGGTCTCCCGTTCATTCTCTTGTTTTCATGTTTTATGATTAATTTTCATACACACTCTTCATTAATTTCTGCCATGCAATTTCAAAAGGAAAGCTTCACATATTTGTGTTACCTCATCAAGCTGTACCCCATTGGGTTTAAAGGGACTGTACCGTACTGGTTGAGTCAAGGATTCAGCTTGTAACGTTTTGCGAAATATTTAGAAACCACTTTTATGAGATGTTAAAGAGCATACAATTTTATGGGAGTCAAAAGTTTATTTGATGAAAATTAGTTTTGAAATGACTGAGATATCTAAAAACAAGTAAAACAAAGAGATCCTAGTAAAAGCCGTGGCCTGTCAGTTTTATTAGGATCACTTTTTTTGATATCTCAGCAATTTCAAGGCCAATTTTCATCAAATAAAATGTTTAATCCTTCTTGAAATTACATGCGCTTTCATATTTCATAAGAGGTTTCTCATTATCTCACAAAAAAAATGTTATAAACCTGAATCCTCACCTCAACCAGTACTGTGTAGTCCCTTTAAACCTTTCATACTTGTTTGTAAAATATTTGGTAAACATCTTCAGAAATGAACAGGTGGGCAGGTCAGTGACCTCTACAACAGGTGCATCAAATTCCAGAAATGAACAATTATGTACTCTCTAGCCTGTCAACAAAGTTTGCCCTACCCTGACCCTGAGGCTCTTAAAGGTGAGATCCTCAATGCATACATGTAGCTGTCAACTATAAGCCATTTCGTAATTAGCTCATGTGCACGTTGGTACAAATGACCTTTCTATTTTCTTAATTGGTTAGGCACTTCACTCACATTCAAAGCAACATCATGCATACCGGTAGGTTTGCCCGGCGTAACAATTTATGGAATTCGTGTTAAACAAAAATGATCTTGCACAGCGAGACCAGGTGACCAGAATGATCCGTCAAACAACCCTCGGGGAAGCATCCATTTCTTTGTTTTGTATTGAATGCGTTAAAACATGTTTATATCCGTAATGCCAAATACCAGGTTTGCAGTCAGGTGGATGTTATGGCAAGTGCCATGTACAAGGCTTGCATGAATAATCATTATATGACAGACGCTTATCTCCGTGAATTTAAAAACCATCATGCGTTTTGGTACAAATGACCTTTTTCTGCTCATGCGCAAAGTGGAACTACAAACTGGCTTATTATAAGCAATTTCAGCATGTGAATTTGCTGTTTTGGCCTTGTAAAATTCTGCATATTAGTAATTTTTGTAATAGATATAGTGTTTGCTTCTATGCCAAAAAGCCCACTATTGATAATTTTCATAAGAATGATTAGTAGATTGAAGATGAAGACAATCATGTTGGCAGTTCTTCAAATGCTGGAAGGCTGTAGGCAGATTCGAATCTTTATGATGATTTTCTTTTTCACTGTTTTCAGAGTTCTCTAAAAAATTGAAGAGTTTGCCAAACAAAATGTATTATTTGATCATAAATATTTGGAGCAACTTCAGATACTCCCAACATGTTTGTTGACAACACATATGAATTTGTCTCTTTTATGTTAGGAAAAATAAATGATAATCACCCAAAGATTAATTCTTAGTGAATACAAATATGTGCAACAGTAGGGCTGAGATATGAGTCCCCCCCCCCCTCCCCTCCCCCACCTTCAACTGTTGTTCCACTGTTCAAGTTGGGTCTCCTTGTTTGTTTGTTTGTTTGTTTATTTGTTTGTTTTTTTGGCAGGATTATGGCTAAAGTCTATTGTCTTGCATAATTTTTGTGTGCAAGTGGTATAGGCCTACATTTCATATTGAAGCTTGGCATAGCACTGTGCTTTAGGCCTCAAATCTGTTCTACTTTCATGTTCATCTGCCGCCAAGCATTGGTACCTGTTGTGGATTTGTGCAGTAATAATTTAATTTCAGGCGCTGATGTTGGTACATCTGAGTCGCAGAAGTCCGCAATCAGTTGTATGAATGTGGCTGTTTGTCCGTTGCCATGGCAATGTGACCTGTAGCTTCACCTCCAGCTGAGTAATTCTACCTTATGCCTTTTTGGCTTTACGTCACACACTTCATGTTGATTGCCTCAGCGAAAAAATAACAGCGTAATAGGCTGCCATGGAGTTTGTGTGTATTCAGCGGTAAGTTTATAAATATATGATGCAATAATATAATAGCACACCAGTATTTTCTGTGGTTATGAAATGTGTTGCACAACATATTGATAATATCTAATTTTTAAGTGTCATATGCCATACCAGCATAAGGTTTGTTATGACTTTATTCAAAATATATTTTTGAAGGAGCAAAGTGTACAAACAAGAGGGGTATTTAAATGAATTATCACTCTTTTCTTCCAGGTTTTGTTGGTTTTTGCAAAGAAGGTTGAGTTCAGAATCATAACCAGTTTAAGAAAAGAAAAGGAGCAAAAATATCTATAGCAACAACTAGGAATATATAGACTTCAATAGAATAGACCAAGAGGTATCAATTTTGTATCTTTACTTTAAAAGATGTTCCCCTTTTTTTATTCTTTTTGTTCAATCGACATGGTCCTGCCAGTGTAGCATAATGATGAATTATAGAATATACTAAATGAGTTGCCGACTGTGCCTTTAAGCTTAATTTTGCCACCCACCTTCATGCCAGTTGATGTAAAATGTGTGAAATAGAACAAGGATGGTGATCATTCTTTTGATTGGTTGGATGCTTGTAGTCTTATCTTCACACTCTAGTTCACACAGGACTTTAATGGGGTACAGTGAAGAGACAATGACCGAATCCAGCAGAGTGGAATGTTATCCACAAATTGGCGAGGGGGGCCTTGGGCGTATACTAGATACTGTCTGCATGAGCCTTTTGTGATAGCCAGTCTAAAAAAGAAGACCTGTGGTTTGGGTGTTTTTTGAGCAGTGTTTCTATAACACTATTGTGGCATCTTTCATTAGGGAGACAAGCTCTGGATGTGTCTTGTCCTATAAAATAGGCCTTCTCTGCAGCCTGAATTTTAAACAACCTTCTCAGCCACCTCAATTCCTTATAAAGAAGCAGCAACAAAAGGATTTTGCTCTCCCTGTGACAAGTTGCCGGAAGCTGTGTTTGACATTTTGGACAGTTTTTCAGGACTTTCTGCTCAGGAAAAAATCAGCAAGATGTCATGTCTTCCCTCTATGTCTCCGCTGAAAAAGGTTAGAAAAACTGTTTTCATCGTTTTCTTATATGTTGTAGCTTTAAAAGACGATTATTACTTCATTTTTGTTGAGACAATGCACTTGACTTGATTCACTGTTGAGTTGCGCTCATTTTGTGTATCTGCAAGAAATGCGGAGATGATTTTATTTGTTGTGAAGGGGAAACATTTTGAGTTACAGACAATTTCATTTTGTTTGATATGAATCCAATTCTGAATTGATTTCGAATGACTGCTCTGTCAATGTGTATTAGTCATATTGGAAAACACTTGAAAAGCAGCTTCAATTATGAAAAACAAAACAAAAAGCAACCAACAAAGCAATGTTCTACGCATCATCCTTGCTTGATCTGCCAGATTTACTTGAAGGAAATTGGAAATGAAGTCTCTCCGTGCATCAACGTTTGATGCTTTATCCTATAACTGAATGTTAGTGCATCTGTTTATCACATAATGTGTTGACAGGTGCAGTGCCTGGAACAAGACAACCCCCCTCCCCCCCCCCCCAAAAAAAAAAAAAATATATATATATATATATCTGTCAGTTATTTTTGATATAATCTCAAAAAGCTTGTGTGTAGAGGTCTGCATGTACCATCCATTGAAAATTGATTGAAAAAATAATCCCCTATCTTAGAATGAATTTGAATAGGTAAAGTGTAGAATAATCTTTAATTTTAGAAATCTTTGTACTGATAGGATATGTCTGAGGGATTAAGGGGCAAGCACCTGTATTGGTTACCTGTACTTCAGGTGGAGGGTTTATAAAGAGGCCCATCCTCAATAACTTACCCATTCGTAGTTCCCTATGCACCCTATGTATGTTGTATCTCCAACAATAAGGGAAGGATTGATGTACTCTTTGTGCTAGCATTGACAATGTGCTAGAATTGATGAATCAAAAAGAACTTCAGCGAAATGTTGTGAAACTGTTTGCAAAGGCTTGCCACTACTTTCCAAATGCTTGCAACTTCGTGAAAAAAAAAAAAATCACAGAGAAATTTTAAACACGTTCAACATTTTTTGTTGCAACATGAAAAATTGTTTTGGACAGTTTAAAAAAAAATGGTTTGGGAACTTGATTACAACTATTTACAAATCCTGACAAAACCTCAAAAGTTGCTATATTTGCACGCGTTTGCCGCTCAGTAAGATACCCCTGTAGAAGGGCATGAGAAAGAAAGAAAAGAAAAAACATTAAGCCTGAATGGTACACCTGGCATCATTTCCGAGCATCAAAGTAGTCTTGGGCATTATAATGTTTCCTTTTGGAACAAGATGATAATACCTTGTGAGAGACTTCAGTTTTTCCAATTCCAATATATTTTCATATTTCTGACGAAAATAACATGAGATATACAATTATTCATTTACAAAAGTTAAAGTAGGCGAATCATATACCTGATTGTACAAACTTAAAGGAGACCTCTGAATAATTTTCAGATTTTTACATTTGAACAACTATAAATTAGTTATACTGAGGACAAAGTTTCAGAATTTGTGACAATTGGGATAAAGAATAAGAATATTTTTGAAATTTATAAGAAATTGCAATGAACAAGGATGATGACATGGCAGCCTCACCATAAAAAGGCATGAGTTGGGGCTCAAGGAAGCGGAACAAAAGAAGAAGGCATGCATAGATTACACAGGTGAACTCGCAAACAAGCGGTATTGTAATGGAATTACACTGCTACATTTCTGAAATATGTGAGCCTACTATGTCGTCATCCTTGTTCAGTGTAATTTGTTTATGGTTTTTCAAAATATGGTTTCTCTGCTCAAGAGCCACAATAAATTCCACAAATTTATACATGGAGCTGTAGATATATATGTGCTACACGATGTGAAATTATGAAAATCATCTGGAATGCCCCTAGAAAATAAATGTAATGGTCACTTTAAAGTCATATCTTTGGTGACTATGGTCTTGCAAAGTATGAGAAATATGATGGGGCCTACATAAAAGCAAGCTTGTTAGTCCTGGGTCCGAATATAAAATGGGATGTATATAGGTAAATATTGAATATGGATAACTAGACCAAAGAGTTGAGTAAAAGATAAAGATTGAAAAATGACATGTTCGCAAACTGCTTGAAATAAAAATGATATCTTCGACAGTGTGGCGTGCATGTAAGGAAGGAGTAAATGTTTGTATGGCTGGAGCACATACCTATCTCTATTGCACCTCAATTCCTTTGCTGAGGAGCCAGAGCGCATTGCTAATAGTATATCGTGATTATGCATTGTTAATAGTATACTGTAAAAGTGGTTTCTTTCGCGTACAGAAAATTTCGCGGTTTCCATCGGTGTGGACTTTTTCGCGTGTGTTTAAATTCGCGGCCGGTAATGATAGCATTGTACAAGCAACAAGTTCAAAACATTTTCGTGTGATGTTAAATTCGCGGTTCAACCTCAAAGCGCGAAAAGTGCGAAAATAAAACCACCGCAAAAGAAACCACTTTCACAGTATCGTGATTATTACCATCACAGCTGCTGTTTTTTAAATGTTTTTATTCAATTTCTTGTTTGTGTATGGGTGGAGTGGGGACAGGGAAAATATTGGGGTGAAATTTAGCTTGCATGGTGTAAGATCAGAATGAGAAGTAAACAATTGGTATTGGATATTGGTAAGCAGAAAAGAGCTATATGAGTAAATGCCATATGAATATGAAGAATTTATCCGGTAAAATTTATATCATTGACAGATATCAAGGTAGACAACCTCACTAGAAGAAGAGGTAGAAGATAAAGTAGAAATAATGAAGGTAATGGAGAGAGATCATTTTTTAAATAAAAAAACAAAACAAAACAGCAGTATTGTGCTACTAGCAGTAATGGCTATAGATACAGCGGACCATTTCCACATGAAAATAAACCCCAAGCAACACAACGTAAACCCAATCTAATGTCAACAAACGACTGATAGAAATATTGTTTGCACATCTCTCTCTCTCTCTCTCTCTGTTTTCTATTTCCCTGATATTCCATGCTTATCAATATCAGCCTTAGGGGAAAAGAGAAAGAGAGAGGAAAAAAAAAACAGGCTGGGAGATTGGTATGTAATCCATTAGACTGCCATGTTGATGACTTGATTAGTTTCGGAGGAGGTGTCGAGTTTCATGCGGCCGGGCGTGCTTAATTTGCTCTCCGCTGCCCGGCCGTATCAGGCAGTGTGAGCCCCGGGATGCGGCGTGTTGAAAACTGACCCTGTCTACTGAGGATGTAAACATGTTACACTGTATTGTCCAGATTTGTCGCTTCCTCCCCCCCACCCCCTTCTCTTTATCTTATAAATTTTCAGTACATTGCCATGGCGATAGCCACAGAGTTGAAAGAATAGCACATAATGTCTATTTGTCTAAATATCCAGCTCTCTCACTCTATCAAATCTGTTCATGGGAACCTTGGAATGTGTTTTAATGAAGAGGGAATGAAATAGATTTTTACAGTAATCTGTTATAATGGAGCACGTAGGTGCGTTTATTTCATTTTTCAGAAGATACAATGCAGGTATTGAGCAATGAGTGTGTGTGTGTGTGTGTGTGTGTGTGTGTGTGTGTGTGTGTGTGTGTCTGTGAATGTGTGTGTGTGTCTGTGTGTCTGTCTGTGTGTCAGAGGAAAAAGGCAAAGAGATAGACGTGTAATAAAAAGAGGAAAGGGCTCTGCCATATGTTTTCTATATAGTACGGAAACAGTATTGATGAGAACAGCTTGGCATCTAAAGGCTTCCAAACTATGGTCAACCCCACGATAGTGAGATAGCTTAAAAATTGACAGTGAACTCCACAAGTTTGTCCTTACCCATGCTTGTCAAGGAAACAGATACCTTTTAATCTGTCTGAGAAAAAAATCAAACTTTCTTTTTGTTCTCCAGGGTGTTTGCTTTTGCATGCTATTTTTTTCATCCAATTAGACAAGGTTCCAGGTTACTTGGCATTGACTGTGTCTGGTAATTAGAGTGCCTACTATTATTAGTAGTAATGACAGGTTAGTGTGTGGGTGAAAGTAATGAATAGTGCTCATTCTCAAAGGCTTGGGGTGGAGGGGGGAGGAATGTGAGGCTTGAACCAGACATTCTGTATGAAAATAAGCTTAAAAAAGGTTAAATTTTGTGATATAGGACATCATAATGTGAAATGGAAAAAGAGAAGAAAGAAAAAGGGGGAGATGGAAGATGGAGAAGAGAAAGAAGAAACAATAAGAGAAATATGTGAAGGCTAAAGAAGAAGATATGAAGAGTTTGTTCGCAAAAAACGATAAGTCCATTTTTGAAGATTTTAAAGTACGGACTCTGTCCTAAAGTACAAAATAATACCTTTTAAATGACATATTGGTCACTACATATAAAGGTACATTTTCAAAGTTATGGTCAAAAGAAGCAAATATTTTCCTATTATTCTCTTTATTTTTCTTGACCTTTAATCGCAAATATCTCC
This sequence comes from Diadema antillarum, assembly GCF_040938485.1. Taxonomy (NCBI): domain Eukaryota; kingdom Metazoa; phylum Echinodermata; class Echinoidea; order Diadematoida; family Diadematidae; genus Diadema; species Diadema antillarum. The sequence continues at coordinate 634,780 of NW_027271023.1, forward strand.
ATTTGGCAAATATGGACTTATCGGTTTTTGCGAACAAACTCTTCATATGGTACAGGGGGACTGAAATAATGGAACTAACTGCAGTTTGAAAATACATTGCATTTTTAGTGTCAAATAGGGCCTAAAGTGTATGTTTGACACCTTTGTACCTTGTTGATCACTTTTTCCATGTACAAAATAAGACAGTGTTTATATAATGTGTGTTCTTAGAACAACTTGTTTTGTATACTTGCTTCGAAAAAATTAATATGCTTTTTAAGATGGTGATAAATAATCATTAATTCTGTTTCTTCTGCAATTTCCTTGTCTGCCAGGACAGCAATAAAAACAACTTCGTGGCTGTGACTTGTAGGCCTTACTTCTGCAGAGTATATCAGCTGGCTTTTGTTTGCTTGACCACTTGACCAGAGTTTCTCTCCCAACTCTTATACGAGAGAGAGGTGAAGTGGGTTTCGTTACATGCAAGGTTTTAACTCTCCTTCACGCTGGACTAGTGGCTTTAAAGGGACGGTACAGTATTGGTGGAGATGAGAATTGGGCTTTTAACTTTTTGTGAGATACCAAGAAAACACTTATGATATGGTACAGATCATACCATTTTAGGAGGAATTCAAAGTTTAACTGATGAAAATCAGGTTTGGAATGACTGAAACATCCAAAAACAAAGTAATCGCTCTTTTTTGGATATCTCGGCCATCTCAAAACCAATTTTCATCAAATAAATGTTGAATTCCTCATACAATTTCATGCTCTTTCACATTTCGTAAGAGGTTTCTCATTATCTCAGCAAAAAATGTTAGAAACCTGAAATTAGGTCTCAACCGAAACTATACGATCCCATTAAAGGACAAGTTCACCTTCGTATACGTCCATGGATTGTCTTCTCCATCCAGTGATGGCAGCACTGAAACTTTAAAAATTCATAACTTTTGAATGGATTGTCCAATTTTCCCCAAACTTTCACTGATTTGTTCTTCTGATATTGCTGCATTCTCTCAATCCATAAGTATGTGAAGATGGACTTGCCGTAAGTCCCCCCTCAAAAAAAAAAAACAACAACAACTTGGCAATGAGGATAAAGTGCCATGTGATAGGGCACTACAGCCAGGCTTTGACTGGATTATTCAGTCAGTTATTTGATTTTTTATTAGAGGGGAAATTTTTTTTTAAAACTCGGTTTTTAGCTTTAAGAATTATCAATTTGTGAAGTATGCAGACCATGATAAAAAAAAAATAAAATAAAAAAAGCAATGACCCCCTCCATCCCCTTCCACCCCCCCCCCCCCAATTCTTGTATGGATCCCTCTCAAAGACTGCAAATATTCCAAAGTATAGCAGTACATTATATAAGCGACTCCTGGTTTGCTTCAAGAAGTGTAAAGGGGGATGGCGTAATGGAAGTACGGTTACCCCATTCCATGCATCTATGAGAACTGCACTAAGATATGCTCCACGTAAGCACAAGTGCACTGTCAATATATTGAGGACTTGTTCTCATGTCTTACTGTCTGCAGTGAAGTCTTGATCCCAGATTATAATTACCCAATATTTCTAAGCTTTCCTTGGGGGTTCTTTATGCAAGGTGCAGTTCTCTATAAATGTGTGTGTGCGTGGGATTGTAAGGTACAAGTTTGATCAGGTAATTGTATTTGGGAAGAATTCCAATTGTTTTAGGACTTATCATAGGATACGAATACATACTTAATCATCAAGTCCCACAGAATTTTGCAGAAGAAATCATCTCATCAAATTAATGCCTGAATTACACTCCATTACTCTACAAAATTAACCTCTCTTTATCTATTTTTTTTTTTTTGCAACATGATGCAAAAACCATTGATTCTTGTGTGTGGACTAAAAAAAGAACAAAAAAAAAATCACAAAAAACCCCCACCTGCCAATTCTTGTGATAATGCGTCATAATGCACAAGTCGGTCCATCTTAATTTGTGTGTGTGTATGTGTGAAATCTTCATGATAATTCACGCTGTCGCATACGAAGGTAAACGGTTAGTTGTTAGCTCACAGATGAAATTTCAATTAATCATGGCAATATAGGCAGGTGTAAACTCCTATAGTTTTGCTGTAATTTGATTTCTTCACCTGTTCACTTGGTGTATCTCTTTTCTTAGACTCAATTTAAAAGTCTTAAAAAAGATCTCAAGGTTCTTCATCTTCTTTGTTAAATGTGAGAACATGAGAAATTCTTGTTATACTATCACATGGGTGACACTGTTGTAAATTGAAACCACTCATGGTTTTTGGAAAAACAGAAGAAAGCAATGTCATTGTTTTATTAAGGGTCATACATGTTTCATACAATGCTCCTCTTTTATGAAAGCTCCTCCCCCCCCCCCCCCCCCCTTTCATCTCGACCAGTTACCCCTCTGGAGCAGTTCACGCCCTCGCACAAGACAGGTTGTGAAAAACCAGGACATAGTTATCGAAGTCTGCATCAAGGCCGTATAACACGTCTTGAGAATGAACTCCTGCCAGGAGAAAGGTTTGGGGGGGGGGGGAGAGGAGGATTGAGGAGGGGGTGGTGGGGGAAGAGGGGGAAGGAGGGAGAGAGGGAAAAGGGGGAGGGGGACACTGCCGGTGGAAGCATGCTCTGTCATTCCCCTTGGTTGCATCTGTATGCCCCTGTGAACACACCCATGTTTATGTCATCTCGCAGATGTGTGTGGGCATTTTGCCGTCAACATCATCTTCATGCTCGCAGCTCAGGAGCGGCCGTGCATCAGTCAGTCAGTCGCTGGCCAAACAGTTTTGATAAAGTAGCCGCATTAGCCTCTCCTTATCCAATAAAAATATATCGTCTGCATTTGCCCAGCGATTATTTCTTGTGCTTTGCTCCTCGTGTGTGAACTTTCATCCACAGTGCAGGGGGGAAGCTGGAGCTGTTTGCCTGAGTGCAGCTGTATAATGATATTAGTCTCTCGGAGGTGAGGTGAGGGAAAAATTTTTTGTCATTTTCTTCCCCAAGGACACTGCATTGACTGGACAATTTGTGCAATCACGGCCAGGGATGGATGGAGGGATCGCCTTGAACGTGATTTCTTGACTCGACACAGCTTCTCGTTCACGGTATGCATCCAGGGGAAGAGTGTCGTGACTGGTATGTCTTGGATGTATTACCGGCAGCTACCCTCCACAGGTAGATTCAACAATGGTTGCTTTTCATTGTTCGATCTCCCATTCAGGGGCGCCTCTGTTGCAGTCGCTTCTTTCTAAGTTATTTCTAGCTGGAGGTGTCGTAAGTTCAAGAGAACATCTGTCTCAATGTTCTAGTATGGTGACCACATCTTTGGAAGAGTAATTCCTTTTCTTCTTTTAGTAATTGAATCTATGTGTCACATGATTATGCATCCATTGTTCATTAGTAAGGATGGTGGGATGTATCATACGGATGTAGGTTCAGTGTGTACTTTATCAAGTCTCTCTTTCTGCGGTTTTGACGACGGATGGTTTTTGGGGAAGCTAACAGCTGAGTTAAACAGCTTTTGTATTATGCTCTTTGTCTACAATTTGTCTGCAGTCCAGTGATTTGATTTTGAGGACTTGATATATCGTGATTGGTTTTCTGGAAAATATCATAACAGACTTTGTTTCCTAGCAGGGCCTAATATTTGGAGTCAAGAAAATGCAGGACTTTGTTAGTGACAAGGCAAAAAAGATGATGTTATTATGATCATTTCATGTGATATTTAAACATTACTTGTGATGAGAAAGAGCAGATTTTGGCCTTATCAACCATAATTGTGCAGCCGAGTCTGGAATATATCTTATGATAGAGTTATGATCTTTGCCTTTGTAGCTTATGAGCACTGTGAGATTATCACTTTTTTTTTTGACAATAACTGCTGCAAATAGCCACAAATATTCTTTAATTTCACTATTGTATTGACATACATGTGTATTGATGCATTTATAAATATGACAATACATATGGAATTTGTTTACATATTACATATGACAATCTATTATTTTTTTTTCTTCATTCCCTCATCGAAAAATGAGCAACAATGAAGACCTGGTGGCATGTCTTTCGATTACCTCAAGAGAAAGTCAGTTTAAGATATCAAGATTTTTTTTTCTTCCAAGATTGATTTCACAAGCCTGAAAGGATGTCATAGATATTCAATGTTGCTCAAAAAATTTGAAAGCCTGAAGGCACTATTCAGCAGTGTTTCCAATCTGTCAAATCTGGGACACACAATTCTACATGACTCCCATTTCCATTGCTTTTATGTAAAAACTAAAACCGTGAAAAACGATGGCTGAAGTAATGGTAAAATGCTGCAATGCTTAGAAAGAATGAATCTGTTTTTGACCCAGATTTACCTTTGATATGTTTTTGTTTTTTTGGGAGGGTGGGGGGGGGGGGGGTTTAAAAGATCTGAATGAACCAATTCTCTGAAAAATTATGGCATAAGTTTTACAAATATTCTTATGCTCCTTAAGGTAAACTATTGTATGCTTTGATTTGAGTTTTTCCTTCACCTATTTTGATTTCAGTTTCCAACTCGATTCAATAGCAAAGTTTGATCATTACATTTCTTAGGATGAGCCACCACAATTTTAGACGGTGCTTCACGCCTGTATATTACTGCTTTGGGAATGAACTGCCAGAAGTATAGTTCATAGAACTCATCAAGAAAAAGACAAACAAGTGAATTGATAGATCACCAGTACTTTAAATGTTTAAGTACAGGAAACAAAAATTTGTTTTAGCATGTTATGACTTTTGTGAGGTGATATTTTATGTATTCTGAGTTCATGCTAAATTTACCATAGATTCACAGTTTTGTTGAAATCAAGAGTCAATACCTTGGACTTCTGTAAAGCCTTATGATGTGAAATCCACTTGGTGTCTTTTGAAAAAGCCAAGATGCTGCCTTTACAGATGTCATGTATCAGCAACTATTTCTGAAAAAGAAATATTGAGGTACTTGTGGAGGAGAAATTGGACTCATTTAAGACTTGATTGATTGGTATTGATTTTACATTTCAGATGAAGACTACTATGACTGCTTGTAGTTGCCTTCTGGCGGTTAAAAATGACAGCACTCATAAGAAATAGTGATGGATCTATACTGCTACTTAAAATGGGGGTGGGGGAGGAGATTCAAGTTATTTAGGTTTCCATGACGGCAAGCACGTCATGTACAGCTTATCTTTTGTAATGCCCCATATCACTTGTCAACAGCCGTCAACAGTTACCATGGTTTCGACAGAGATTTGTGTTTACAGATAAACAAAGCGTTCCTCTCAACAAGTGGTGAGATTAACAATCGCCACATTCACATGTAGCCATTATCGGGTTTCGCATCGTGATGCGAATATCGATCTCGTATTTACCACTGTTCACATGCAGCATAGACAAAAAAAAACCCAAACCAACAAATCATTCGGCTGCCAATAAAGTTCTGGGAATGTCAAGACCAGAGATGACTTAACAATGATCAGAGTATGATCCTGGACACCCTATAGTGCACATACCTTGTTCGACGAGTTGCATTATGGGATTAAAAATGGGCGGCATACCGCATACACTATGCAAGACAAATTATGAGGATTAAAAAAAAAAGAGAAAATATCAAGATGAGCAACTTTTGTATCCTGATACATTATCATGAGAGTTAGCAGCTTTTTTTAGTGTTCATACACAAGAATGAATGGGTTTTGTATCACACTGCAAAATAGATTTTCTAAAACAGTTAATTTTGTGTGAGCAGGAGTACCAGCAAAACTTGGGCATGAGTTTCATTTTGTCAAGAAATGATTGACACTGGAACATCTTTTTTTTCCCCCATTTATGCACTTGATATATCAGATGTAAAGCCTGATTTGAAGCATTCCTGGGAATCATTTAGAATGCATCATTTTGGAGTCTTTAATGTGTAGCTAAAGCTTTTATTACCAACTGAAATGTCCTTAAAAAAGATGAGACATTTCATTATAAACTCTTTCATATTTTAGGTTCAATTTCATGGGAAAGTGATGTGTTTTTTCTCATCTTTGGGGATGATGTTTATCTCTTAATTGCTTAACTTTCAAATTACTTGACAAAGCTGTGAGTCTATTCATTGCAATTTAATTGCTTAAGTTTCAAATTACTCGACAAAGCTTCGAGTCTATTCATTGCAATTTATTTGCTGCCCACCAAGGTACATTTGAAAACCACAAATAGCACTGGTCAGCAAATACGTGCATTGACGTGGATGGTCAGCGGTAACGGTTTTCTCCAGTCCTGAATTTTTTTGGCCATGTGTGTACTTACACGGAGATCAATAATGTATATATGTATACACAATTCATTACGGGGATCCTTGATTACATCCTAACCAAGCCAGCCTTACCACTCCATGGTATCTATCCCAACACTAGTGGGTCTTAAACTTTATTGTTAAATATTTTTCCTGTAATTGTTATTTGAGATAGTTTATTGCATTAATTATGCATTTATTATATTCTGTGTTTGCATCGGGAAATTTCATTCATTTCATGTATACTTGCATCATGTATATTTCAATTAATTATTGTATGATGGATGAAGAGAAGATATTTTGCATTTACACATTAAATTCTAAATTTTCAAAATGCATTGCTGTCGTTAGAAAAGGATAAAATGAAATGCAATGCAATTTTTTTGTCCCAATTGTAGCCTACAGTGAATTATTTTCAATTTGTGCAAAGCCTGAAGGACATCTTGATTTGCAGAATAACAAATAAAAATCCAGGGGCCACAAACTGCTTATTTATCACAGATATGGAAGTAGAGATGTAAAAGATAACGGAGATAAAGAGGATTATAGTTTGTCCGCTTGTGCTGATCAATTTTAAAATACAGCATAATATCTGTTCAGTGGATTGGGAGGGGATTGCTCATCCTCCGGCATTTCTTCTTCCTATGCCTTCCTTCTTTGCATGATGTAAATTTCTCCCGGTTGCCATGGAAATGGATGCTGCCCCACCTGCAGGGCTGGTGCACCTCGCATAGAGTATGTGAAGGAGAAAATAGTGTGATTTTGTGCCCTGCCGTTGTGTGTCCCCTGCCGTTCTGTGTCAACACAATAGAACATTTAGATATCATGTGAAGGAGCAATACATTCTCATTGAGGTACATGTTGTTGTTTTTTTTTTTTTTTGGTCTTTTTTAATGTCTTGGATAGAATGAGGTTTGATATACATCACGCATCTCACTTTTATTCATTCTCCCTTCAACATAGAGATGGTTCTTTAGTCTGTTTGTGTGTGTGTGTCTCTCTCTTCCAATATTCTTCACTTAAAAAGCTTCCAGTGCCTAGAATTGGTGACCTGAAATCGCCCGATTGCCAATCAGTGGGAGAATATGTCAGCGAAGCAGCATAAAGGTTTAGAAATGGAGGGGTGGGGGACGAATTAAAGCAACAGGGGTGGGTAGTTGAGGGCGAGAGTAATGACGTTGGACTCTGAAGCAGGTAATTGGAGTTTAATTCAGTGCCACGATGTTGACGTACCGTACCGCGCTGCAAACGGTGTAATGAAACATGGATTGTGCCATCTCGGTGTGTGTTCTGTAACTTCAAAGTCTAATGCAATGTTTGAAAACGGACATCTCATGGTTGTCAAGTGAAGATATCAGGTGAAACAGTGATAGTCCCGTGACTAATAAAATGGGAGGGGGCGGGGGTAGTCTGTCGAGTTTAGAAATGTTGATAAACAACTTGTGTGATATCATGTGTGATATAATGTGTGTATGTTATATGTATATATATATGTGTATACACTTATTTATTGCCTATGTAGTGAGGGATGAGCCAAAGACAATCCTACTCGGTGCTATAGATTTGCACACATTGTTTGACATCCCCGTTGGCTCTTTTTGATTGAGGCAATCTTCCTGAGATATGAAGACATTGTATGCCCAGAAGGAAGCTGTATCTTACTAGTACGTCTGACAGCTGTTTGATGTCTTTATCTCAGTATAGATTACATGCTCTGGGTTAATGACATTTCATATATCATCCCACCAACCCACGCGCCCCAAGCCAAGCTATGCACCTCGCCCATTCCTAGGGCCGCCTTGTGTCAGTCAGCGTGTTGGCACCAACAGCACAGGTTTCAAGACGTGCCTAGCCTTATTGCCAGACTGCGTCACATTTATTAAGAGAATCTTGAGCCTGAAAGAACATACACAGCAAGTAAGACATGGGCTTATTGCTCTCTTTCTACTAAATGTGTCAGAAGTAATATATTTTCATCTCTATTTGCATATAATTAATATCTGAGGAAATTGGTGGAGCAAAGGTCTTGGACAAAGAAAAGAGATAAGAACTTTGGGTCTAAACTAATATATGGCTCAGATTGATAAGGACTGCTGCCCTTTAAGAGGGGTCTGAATACTCTATTTGACACCAGGTTTCCCTCTATATGTGTTTATGTATGTGTGTATGTGGGATGTGGGTGTGTGTGTAGAATGTAAAGTGTATTGTAAAGTACATTTTGCTAGTTTTGTTCCCAAGATCTACCATACAGCTCCCCCCCCCCCCCCCCTTTCTCTCTCACTGGGAAGAAATGAAAATCCTCAAAAGTACAAGAGCTCTGAGCAACTGCCAGCTGTACCTACTACCTTAGACAGCTATGTCACTGTTCCAGACTACTTGTGTCATAGCCAAGCATTTTATGAATCTGTATTTACAATAAATACTAGCAATCAGGGCCACATGTGTAAAAGACATTGACAACAATTTTCAAGAACAGAGGCAAGAGGAGCTTCAATCTCCTCCACTCCATTTGCTGGATCAAACAACTTGCGTCGCTGGGCAACCATTTTCTAGCCTGAAAAATGCACAATTCCACACAAAGAAAATAAGAGATTACCTGTCATTGAAAAGTCTCTGAACTTTTCCACTTTTGCCCAACATAACGGCTTTAGAATGATTTATCTATATGATTTATTTCTGACACTTTATTCAGAGCAATCCACCATAAAAATGGTAGGGCAGCTGGCTCGTGGTAAAATACAGTTTAGAGAAAGCCTGCTTGGATGATGTGATACAGCAAAGAGTGGAGGGGATGAGACATCCAAACACAATACATGTGTTTTACATTTAAAAAAATAGCAGTGTGTTTGAAGAAAAAGAAAAGTATCAAGTCTTATTCAAATTCAGACAGCAGGCATAGTGGCAGGTGAAACTTAGAAATAATGACAGTTTCAGTTCTTTTAAACTGAGACAATTTTGTTTATAGTGCAAATCACTTCATTCGACAGTCTCTTTCATCAGCTTTGGTATTTGCAACTCTTTTGGGGCGTATCGGGGCAATTAACTCCGAGGGCAATTACCCCCCCCCCCCAAAAAAAAAAAAAAAAAAAAAAATTCTGGTTAGTGGTAAGGTTAGAGTAAAGATTAGGGTTAGAGCTCAGGGTTAGGAATTTGGGTTAGGGTTAGGATTAGGTTCAGCATTAGGATTAGGGCCGGGGTAAGGATCGGGGAAATTGCCCAGGGGGTAATTGCCCTTGACCTCTTTTGGGGTAATATGAAAGCAAGTCACATATTTACACCCTCTGTGTTCCTAGGCCCTATCCACAACTTGCCAAACTTTTTCATCAGCACTCTCCATTCCATCCAAACTTCACTTTCGTGTATAAACCCATTCTGTACTGAATTTTGAAATGCCTATAGACTTACTACACAGGCCACCACGTTCCCGTATGCAGCGGGTTAAAAAAGTTAATAGCAAACCCAATCAAGTGTACCACTGTGCCTCAGTCCAAGGGGAAGGCCATGGTGACGCATTGGGGATTAGGGGGATTAGGTAATCTCTATTCATTGACAGTTAGTTTCCAGGCATCTGTGTGATGAATTGACAGAGAAGGCACTTCAGCTTGTGCATCAATCAACACACAGATCATAGTAAGGGTTACCCTTTTCTGTGCCAGTGATTTAAATGTGCACAAATTTTACACACATGCCTACAGACAGGAAATAAATGTGACACACAAAGGCCTGAATTCACGAAGGTGGTACAATTGAAACCGTGGTTTTAAACCATGGACAATGATCGTAGTTTTTTATGGGGCGCCTAAGTGTCGCATGGCCTATTTCATTACGAAATCAGTCATTTCATCAACAAAATGGTCGTTGATTTCGTTGATAAAATGACTGATTTTGTAATGAAATAGGTCATGCGACACTTGGTGCCCCATACAAATTGTCCATGGTTTGAACCATGGTTTCAATTGAATTCAAGTGAATTGGGGCCAAAGGGTTAAAGAAAGATGTGCCTCTCAAGACCGAGCAAATCCAAGTGCCTTTTATATCACTGCTAAAAGAACTTTTATGCACTGTCTGTTAAAAGCTTTCAATGTTCTCATAAAATTCTTCGCTGTCTCGTGATCAAGCCAGAGTTGAAGTTGATGCTTTGAGAGATGCTTAGTGGTTCCCTGTTGTGTCATGCTTGATGCATTTGATTCCCAGAAGCCTCAGAAAGACTGGTTGTGTTTGTGCTTGTGTGTTCATGCATCGTAAGAAATCTAGCATCTAGTAGACAATCGAGACATTTATCTAAGGTGCAGAGATTAGCTCACTCAGCGCTTCCTCAGCTAGAAATGCCACCAAATGTCAGATGTGTACCTGATTAATTGGTGACTGCGTCCGCATCATCTTGCCCAGTGAAACAATGTCGTCGTGGCGATGCAGCACTGTCCTCCGGGCTCTCCCACTCCCTGGAGGACAACCACTTCATCTTGATGAGAGCACTTGTTGGACACTTCATGTTCTGGAAGATCTATTTGTGACATCGGAAGGGGGGAGGGGTCGGAGCATGATGGAAGTAGATGAGGGCAGTGCTGTTATACACAGAATGCATGGTGGTGGAAATATATCAAGCTCAATATCACTTACAGGAAAGGTTAAGGAGAGCCTTAAATCTTGATTCCTCCTCACTGTCTGTTGCACATCAAAGCCTCTTTTCATCTATATTTCTTTTGCCTCCTAATACTCCATTAAAATTTCTGTTTTGGGGTCTTCCTTTTACAAGTTTATTTCAGAAAATAAAAGTAATCAAAAGCATAGGTTAGAAGTCAGATTTTCTACTTGATTGAAATGAAACTGTTTACATATTCCTAAATGCCTGTAGAATAGTAGCCTCATGTCTTTATTAGCACAATAACAGAACATGTTTACATTTGTCAAATAAGATATTGTTGATTGGTTCAGTTGTGATGGTATAATGTGCATGTTGAATGCTGCTGTATATATACAGTGCATAACTTTATGATTGTAGTTGTCAGCATCTTACTTTTTTTCAATTATTAGTTTTCAAAGTTTGAGTGGTCAGTGAAGTATGAAATATTGACTGAGAATAGTAGATTGTGATACCAAATCGGTAGTTTTTAGCAATGTGTTCTGAATGTTTTCCAGATAGAGAAATATTGTATGGAAGTTACACTGTTCGTAAAAATATGACCATCTTACATGATTCAATTCAGTTCAATTCAATTCAATTCAATTCAATCATTTATTGTCTGATTTAAAAAATACAGAAAATCTTCCTCCACTTGCAAGATAACAGATCATAACACGACAAGAATAACAAACAGATCACATATAAAAAAAAGAAATGACTGATAATCAATTAACAATTCGATACATCATCAAACGATATATCGTAACTAATTAAACTGAAATACTAATGAAATGAAGAGGTATGTTTGAGACTATAAGAATAGGACATTAAAATACATTATTAATGCATTGAATCTTTCAACATGTTGACATCTGACTATGACAAATATATATTAACACGCATATCAAAAATGCAAAGTCATAAATACAGTATAGTGTGATCGAGCATTAGCCATGTTTAGATGAATCCTGATAGCACATACTCTTTTCTCATTTGTAAGTTTTAATATATGTAGTGAGGAATTCTTTTTTTCTGTCACACATATATATACACACACACACACACACACACACACAACTCATGACAATTGTTCAACTCTAAACAGATGTAGTAATGCCCCCCCCAAAAAAAAAATAGAAAAAAAAATTGACATCCTTGCATTTCTAAATGCACTGATTTTGTCCCAAAGCGATACACCTGGAGCTTCTAGCTACGTAGTCATCTTTTACAAGCATGCAGTGTGGTTCATGGGTATGTGTTGCTTAAGCAAGGAAACGCTTGTCATAGCTCTAGACAATCTTGGCATGGTACATGTATGTTCCATGCCAGCATTGCTATCATTAGTCACATAGCTTGAGATTGGACGAGGGCCAGATCTCTACGAGCCCATCTCTTGATCCCGCCCGCAGACCCGAGAGGCCAGACGGGGCCAGATAAAAAGCCATCAAATGTGAAAACGGGATTATGTTTGATATTAAAGGTAACAAGGCAGCTTGTATTTGCCTTGTATTCTTTGAAAACAAGTTGGGGCCCCCTTAAGTCTGATATGTGCCTGGCCATATCAGAAGACAATTCTCTTAAAACTAGGCTGTTATATGAATGTGTTAAAGATGTTTAAAAAAAATGTTGTGTGCTGAAAGTACAGAACAGCTTTTCAGAGAAGAGTAAAATGATCAGAAGAGTAGCTATCATATCACTGATTGTTACCTCTCCTCTAATGCCACAAACTAGTTGTGCTAGTCCCATGTACATGTTTTTTTACAATCTTGGAGTTTGGCATGATGTCAGGATAATTTATGTTTTGCTCTTTGATTTTGCGAGTCAAGTTTATACACTCTATATTGTTTTCTCATTCAGCCTCTGAGCAGGTATGTCAGCCAGTTTTATTGTATCTTTTGATGCTAGATGTATCATTTGTGTGGTGTGTAGACTCCATAGTGCAAACCCTTTGGAGAGCAAACATCTTTTGTGCATTTTTCTTCATAGGAGGACACAATCTGCATCTGAATTCCATTGAAATGAAATATCATCACACTGCTTTCTGGGAGTGTCTTCCACACGAAAAGTCCTTTACGATTCCATTAATGATTTATGGGGTGTATGTGTGCCCGCATACATATACACAGACATCTCTGTTTATTGAGAAAAGGAAAACGGAGAGGGGAAAATGAGATACGCCCCACCATGGCAGTTTGGTTGTAAAAGGGTGTGAGCAAGTGTTCGGTATCCATGTCCGTCCCGATTGCCTTATGGAGAGGTGAGCCTTCTATCCGCTAATTTGAAGTGACGTGCCACTGTTGCTTTGCAGGGGCACTTAGCCTAAAAACAGCATTGCCTGTGTCACCAAAGCCAGGCTCTAGCTGTCAGAGAAATTAATTAGTTTCACTAAAACCCTGCCGTGAGATGCAAAGCTTTGATAAATTGCGATGTTATTTTCATTTTGAAAGGTATAGTGTCTCATAAACTTGCCAAAGACATAAAAACATAGTGGTCTGGAAGAGAGTGCCCGGAACAGATGGGTAGATATCTAAATTTGTATCAAAGTGATAAAACTGAAAGGTCAAAATTTTGTTCATTAGGCATTCGCCCATGACATGCCATACAAATCTATAGCAATGACAAAATATGCATGAGCACCAAGGACATTTTGCTATGTTTATTTGAAAGTGCATATTTTTTTTTTCAGGTTTTTTTTTTTTGTGGCCCATTTAGGTTTTTTAGCTCACCTGAGTCAAAGGCTCAAGTGAGCTATTGCAATCGCTCTTCGTCCGGCGTCCGTCATGCGTCGTCCGTCGTGCGTTGTGCGTAAACTTTTTACATTTTCATCTTCTTCTTGAGAACCCCATGACCGATTTTCACCAAACTTGGCAGGTAACATCCCTAGGGGGATAGGATCTCAATTTGTTCAAATGGGCACCATAGCCCACCTGGGGGGCCCCAGGGGGCCCCAAACCCCCTAAAATTAAGGGATCTTTAAAAATCTTCTTCTCTAGAACCAAAAGTGATAGGGCTTAGTTAATACTATGAGTTAGTACATTGATAACTGTAGTTTCAAGTTCATTCATGGGGGAATCAGGGGTGCCCCCTTGGGACCCGGGTGGGGGGGGGGGGGGGAGGGGGGTGGGGAGAGGTCCTAATGGAGCCTAAATTGTACATGTTCATCTTCACTTTGAGATCCCCATGTCTGATTTTCACCAAACTTGGTAGCTAGCATTCGAGGGGGAAAGGATCTTAATTTGTTCAAATGGGCACCATGGCCCACCTGGGGGGCCCCAAGGGGGGGGGGGGCCCAAACCTCCTAAAATTAAGGAATCTTTAAAAAATCTTCTCTAGAACCAGAAGTGATATGGCTAAGATAATACTATGAGTTAGTACATTGATGACCGTAGTTTCAAGTTTGTTCATGGGATTGGCGGAATCAGGGGTGCCGCCCCCCCTTCTCTAGAACCAGAAGTGATAGGGTTAAGATAATACTATGAGTTAGTACATTGATGACTGTAGTTTCAAGTTCATTCATGGGGGAATCAAAATCCCCCCCCCCCCAGGATCCAGGAGAGGGGATGGGGATGGGTCCTACTGGGGCCTGAATTGTACATGTTCATCTTTCTTTTTTATGCCTCCGCCACGAAGTGGTGCCGGAGGCATTATGTTTTCGGGTTGTCCGTCCGTCCGTCCGTCCTTCCGTCCGTCCGTCCGTCCGTCCTTCCGTCCGTCCTTCCGTCCGTCCTTCCGTCCGTCCGTAATGAATTTTGTGGACAGGGTAACTACCAAAACCTTTTGAGGTATCCTAATGAAACTTGGCATGTATGTGTATTAGGGGGTGAAGTTGTGCCTATCAACTTTTGGGTGCACATGCTCAAGGTCAAAGGTCAAAAGGTCAAGGTCAAATGCTTAAAATTTTACTATTTCCCCCATATCTATGCAATGCCTGAAGATATTTTCTTGAAACTTAGTGTATACATGTACTACCCAATTAAGATTCTCTGGTGAAAGTTTGGGGTCATGAGGTCAAAAGGTCAAAGGTCAAAAGGTCAAGTAAAATGTTAAAATTTCACTTTTTTTCTCTGTATCTTGGAAATTGTTCAAGGTATCTTCATGGAACATAGTGTATATGCATCTACTGACTGGCAGTGGTTATCTAGGGAATTTAGGGTTCATGGGGTCAAAGGTCAGGGGTCAAAGGTCAAGGGCAATACTTCAAAATCTTACTATTTTCCTTATATTTATGCAATGCCAGCAGGATATATTTTTTTTTAAACTTGATGTATGCATGTCTAACCCAATAGAGATTCTCTGGGATTTTTTTTTTTGCCAAGAAGGTCAAAGGTCAAAAGGTCGAAGATCAAGTGAAAGTGCTGAACTTACTTTTTTCTCCATATCTCGGAAGTGGCTCAAGTTATCTTGAAACTTAGTACATGCTGAATTTATGTATGTTCTGCCTGACAGTGCTTCTCTTATAAATCAAAGGCCAGATGAAAATGATAACAATTTACTGTTCAATACAGAAATTGCGCTTTTTCTCCATACCTTGAAAATTACTCAGTGCATAAACTTATGAAATGGTCAAAGTCAAGTTAAAGTTCTTAAATCCCCAAATACATGCTCTCCTATTCATCCAATTAAACATAGGTCAAGGAAGGTAAACATTCAATACATTTGTGACAAACATGTCATTTTAATAATTTGCCAATTTTGTGAAAATGTAATCACACATTGTCCACATGTACTACTGAGTATAGACCTATTAGGAGAATCATGCATTATGGCGGAGGCATACCAGTCGCCATAGCGACATTTCTAGTTTTTTTAAATCTCCTGACGAATTTTGACTAGACTTAGCAGGTAGCATCCCTAGGGGGATATAGAATCTCAATTCCTTCAAATGGGCACCATGTCCCTCTTGAGGGGCCCCTAGGGGGCCCACTCCCCCTCCCCCACATTAAGGAATATTTAAAATCTTCTACTCTAGAACCAGAAATGATAAAGCAAAGTTAATACCATGAGATTGTACATTGATGACTTTAGTTCCAAGTTTGTTCATTGCAGATCCAGGGCTGCCTGCCCCCCCCCCCCCTTCACCCTGGAGTTGAAAGGGGGGGGGGGGGATCCATATATGCAGACCTAAGTTTCCAATGTTCTCAGGTAAGAGTGTGCAAGAATGCATGATAGGTGAAATTGCGATACTCAGGTGAGCGTGTGACCCTCGGGTCCTCTTGTTGTTTTTATGCTTGTGTTTGTTTGTATTTGTTTTTTGTTTTGAACCACCCAGAAAATATCTAACTGACTGGCAGCCTATTAATTATCCAGTTGTCATGTTGAATGTGAAAATTGATTCATTTCACATATATTGCCTATTATAGGCATTAAAATACCAACTTGATAAAATTCCTAGAATGACAAAGCAAGCTTGCACGATTTAATCTTTTAAAATTCTTTTTCTATCTTCTGGCAAATTCAGCGATTGGGAGAATGTGCCCCCAAGTGAAGATATGCTCATGAATCTTTGTTAAATCATCACAAATTTGTGGAAATTGTTGCCGGTTGAATTGCGTGAGTCATCTATAAATATAGTAGCTAATTTTATGCAATTGTCTTGATTTCCTATGTGAGGTTGCAGAAGATGCAGTATGAATTTCTGTATGAAATATCACACAAGTCGTACATTATTTGAAAGAAATATTTTCTTCATAGATTCTTCTCAAGTGAGAGCAGCTATATTAAGGTTTTTCATGTTGAAGGTAAATGATTAATTTGTCTTTCTCAAGAAAATGCAGTTGTTATCTTGTTTGTTTGTTTGTTTGTTTGTTTGTTTGTGTGTATGTGTGTGCTATGCATAGAGCAATTCAGGGATTTTGTTATCAACCCATTGCCCACAGAAACCCTGTATTTCATGTGCAAAGTATATCTGTAGGGAGATTTTAGAACCTCATAGGGGATGGGTTAAGAAAGAAAACACTTTTTTCAAGAGCCTCGCATGCATCATAGCACGCTGACATCTTTTAGCAGTTGGTTGGTTAACCAGATTTTCAGTTGTTGCCAGTATTTAGTTCTAAATTATTATATTTTGTCCAGAAATGTGCCTGTAAGATTCTTACAGACAGGTGAGCACGTACGTATTGTATCTCTTCTCAATTTTATCTGACTGTGCAAAATTTCTGGCATGCACATGTCAAACCAATGTGACGTTCTGCTGTCATCAAAGATATGAATAGCCAAGTGCTTGTGCGAATCGAATCCTGTAGAGCACCATTCAGTATGAACCGGTGTATTTCCATGGCAACCGGGAACAAAGTCTGCATATTTTTAGCAAAGAGCTTGACAAACTCCCATTTACAGTGGCCGCAGTGAGAAACGACATCTTTATCCCGAAAGAGGAGTTGTCCATGAAAAAAAAAATAGAAACTGTAACCGAGTTTCTTTTGATCACATTTATCAAACAATAGAGCAGGGAGTGCCAGAAGATTTTTTTTTCTTGCAGGACATCTTTGTTACCATGGAGACCAACACTTGTAAAGAATACACAGCTACCTCTGGATGTTTTCCCTACTCAAACTTTTGCTTTTCTCTCCTTTTCTTTTCTTTTTTTTTTTAGAATTGGCCTCATAGCTGAAATATTATAGCAATTGAATACACTTCAAAAATATCAATCTTTTATTTTTTTTCCAATAATAGACATATTTCATGTTCAGCAAGTGGATAGTTACATAAAGATTAGGATGGTACAGGGAACCTCACATCATTGGAATCCATTTTTTGATTTTGTGATCTATTATTCTAAACAAATTGTGGGCATAGTTTTTCTCTGAATGAGTTACAATGATGTAAATGCAAGATTTTTTTTTTACACAAATTGTATGTTTTTGGCCATGAAATGAATGATGTGATTTTATATCTTGGCATGATATACGACTGATTATTGTGATCACAGGCCAATTTCTACCAGAAATTATCCATATCTTGAATTTGCTTTTCTAAGCTTGAATCTGTTTTTTGCTAGTTACATTGTTATGTTCACCATTAATTCAAGTTTAGATTAGATTACTCAGAATATTTTTCCTCCATTTTTCAAAAACGCAAAGATGCACAATTAGTACATTTAGCATAAGTAAAATTTTAGTAAGTACATGTCCAGTAGTCTGGAAGCAAGTTAGAAAGATATACCCCTTGGTATTGATTTTGATCTGTACAGGATAGAGAAATAAATCTTGATCTGCCTGAATTATGCTTCAATTATTGTAGAATGTATTGGTCGAATTGGAATGCAGAAGGCTGTCATTAAATAAGCAGATTATTGTCCCCGCCGAACGAGTTCCAGCAGGGGACTATGAAATGGGCTACGTACGTGTGTGTGTCCGTGTGTGTCCGTGTGTGCGTCCGTGTGTGATCAAAATGTTCAATTTGCTACTTCTCTGTCATTTATGAGCCAATTTTGATTCTGTTTGCTTTATATGATAGCACTACATGGGAGCTTTGAAACTTCTGCTCAGAATTTCAGTTGTGACCTTTGACCTTGACCTTTGACCTATATTGTACATTTTGCTACAAAATGCTACTCCTTCGCCATTTCTTACCCAATTTAGATTCCGTTTGCTTTATGTGATAGCACTAGGTGAGGGCTTCAAAACTTCTACACAGAATTTTGACCTTTGACTTCTTTGACCTTTGACCTTGATTTTTGACCTGTATTGTACATTTTGCTACAAAATGCTACTTCCGGCGGGGACATATATTACGCACCGCGTAATTTCTACTTTTCCTTTTTCATAGTTGCATCCAGATGATGATCTTTAACTTTGAGGATAAGCTAACTTTAAGGATGAAATTATAGTTAACCCTTTCTAGAAAGGAACTTGGTGGCCTGTGTTTTAAGTCTATGGACGTTTCAGAATTCAGTATGAAACAGGTTAAGTATCGGCACCAAGTGTTGCATGGTCTCTTTCGTCCGAGATCAGTCATTTCGTCACAAAATTTTGATTTTTGTCAATGAAATAACAATTTTCTAAAAGAAATTGCAATTTTGTTGGCAAAATAGCAGGCTTGTCACAAAATTTTCATTTCGCTGACTAAATTGACTTTGTCACTTGTCAATGAAAAAACAGTTCATCACAAAATTGATGAAATGATTGATTTTGTGAGGTAAGAGACCATAGACACTTGGCGCTCTTTATACTTAACTATGAGTTTATCCTCAAAGTTAAGGATCACCGTCTGAACATAACTAATGCATCTTGATGGCGGCTATCTCAGAAATAAAAATGATTTACTACTTCATCACTTCAGCCTGACTCTAGCCACACAACATTGATATGAGCTGGAATGCAGCTAGTTAGTTTATTAACCCTTTGAGGACAAGCTGATTTTGCTAGAACACAAATTTCCCTTAGACACCTGCCCGAATTTTATATACTTCGGACTTGTCTTCAACGGGTTAATGGATTTTCCTACAACCTCACTTCAGTCTCAGTGTGTGCACAAACTGGTAGATAAAAAATTGTTGCCAATAACCTCAGTTGAAATATTTGCAAATAGCTCCATCTAGCCGAGTCAAATAAAATAACGATGACAGTCAACTTGCCTTCCTATATATACAGTTCCTGTTACACCAGTAGGAAGAGTGCATCATTGCTGTAAATGATGCTAAAATAACAAGTGTCTGCGAGGGATAGTATGCACTTGGACAATGTATGTGGGAAGAAATATGCCCGTCTGGTTGTTGCATTGTAGCTTCAGTGTCAGCATGGGTATAACACCACAAAAGTGATCTAGAGGAGTGCATGATATCTACTGTGCCATTATGTCGATAGATGATTAGGCGTGGATGATTCTCATCCTGCTCCAGAGAACAAGGGAGGGAGACGGAGATGTGGTGGTGTTGATGATGATGCTATTAAATAGTGATGCAAGGAGTTGTTTACCCAGACGAGTGGCTGTTAGATACCATACTCTACCCAAGTTTGATTGGTTTACCAGTGAGCATCCCCCCAGAGATGGATGGTTGTTGTGAGAGAGAGAAGAGGAAGAATAGGGGGGGGGGGGGGAGAGAAAGGGCGAGAAGGGGGAGAGAGGGGCGGTTGATACAAAAGAAGATGGAGAAAAAAGTTAAAAGATTTATAAAAAAAGTACAAAAATTAGAACAAAGGAGAGAAAAAGAGGGAAGATGAAAGGAAAAAGGAGAGGAAAGAAAAAAAAAGGATGAAAAAAAGAGAAAAGAGAAGATGGAAAGAAAAAGAGGGGAGAGAAGAAAAAAAAGAAAAAGGGGATGAGGGAGAGAGGAGAATATTTCAGGTCTCTAATAATTGCCTGAGGTAGTAACCATGGCAACATCCCATATATAATGCTTTTCAAATGGAGGTTACAACAGGTGGTTCTGCATAGTGTTTACAACTGCCTCATCAGATCTTTGAATTATTAATGTTTAGTACTATACAGAATAGTCTACCAGAATTACTTCTTTGACATTCACATTCTGTGTCATGGATTTTATTAATAATATCCTTGGTCATTTTGTTACAAGCCTTTAGCATTTCGCACGAGAGTTTGAATGGACACCTGGCTGCCAAAACACTTTGAAGACTGAGGAGAACCAAAATTCTGTGATGTGTATCCTTCTTGTGTCTGCACTGTCCACTTCATTATTCATTTGGAAACAAGTTTGAATTTCTGGAAAACCTTTTGCCATTGACGGTCTTTGACCTTCGGACATGATATATGTTGTCAGTGGTTTATTGTTGCATTACAATGATTAGTTGTAGACATTAAAGCCAAGAAATCTACAGATTAATGCAATCTGGGTGAGGAATATGAAATTTTATATCTGTTGAAAAATTAGATGGTAGATTATTCCAGGATGTGTATTGTGTACATTCCAGGATGTGTATGAGAAAACTGATGCTTTGTGGATTTATTGGATGTGCTCGAGGGGACGGATCACTTGTAGGGGTTTGGAATTCCAACTTGTGGGCAGGATCGTGATATGGAGGGTACGTGTGTTTCTTGCCGGGTTCATGGCATTATTGCATTACCCTGTCCTGTTTTATTTTCATTAATATCTATGCCATCAACCAACCTGCAAGTTATTTTATCACCATGAATATACCCCCAACCAGTAAACATGTTAAATTGACCATTACCTTCAGTAAAAGAGCCACTGGAATCATGAGAAACCCTCTGAATTTTAAAGCTTGGTACTATGGTAATGCTTGATCTAACCCAGATGTGGAAGTATTCAACACTTCACAATTCTTGTAGAAATATACTC
The DNA here is from genome assembly GCF_040938485.1 of Diadema antillarum. Taxonomy (NCBI): domain Eukaryota; kingdom Metazoa; phylum Echinodermata; class Echinoidea; order Diadematoida; family Diadematidae; genus Diadema; species Diadema antillarum. The sequence goes on from NW_027271023.1 coordinate 655,930, forward strand.
AACTTGTTCAAGTAGCTTTTCTGCCCTGTTATTTATTTGCATCTGTTGTATATTATACAAAACGAATCTTTCCTATCTTGATGTACAAAAAAAAGAAGAAAGAAAGAAAGCAGAAGAGTTTGCTGTGTATGTGTGTGTGGTCAATGCAGCAGTTAATGCAGCTGTACAGAATGGCATAGAAAATTCACTCCTTCCGACCAACTGGGCATTGGTGTACCCACCTGTACAGTGGAAGGGCTTGCAGATTGATATGGCCTTGGTTGTGTTTTAATAGCCTCTTACACAGTAAGCTCAGATGCTCTAAACGTATTCCCCCTTCTCCCCTCACTTCATTTCCGAAATGCTCTTCTACCTGCTCCTTCTCGTGGCTTCTGTTCCAGGCAAAGAGCGATTAAAGTCCATTCCACAAGATTAGCTCCCACATGAAGAATTGATAGATTGACCGGCTAATCATACTTTCACAATTAGAACAACAAAATCTAATTGATATGGAGCTGTGACTTCTCCCTTTAAATTCAAACTCCTTAAAGCCACTGTTTACCATTAGAAGCAGTGATTGAAAATAATGTTCGAGTTATCACATTATTTTGATGCATATATGTATAGTTCAGTTGTATCACAAAACATCCCGCCATATAAGAATTTTGCAATAAAGCCACAAATATAAGGAGATATCACTAATTTTTTTCAATGAACCATAAGTGTAGACGATTTTCAATAAATCTATTGTTCACATTTTGTATATTAATAATACTTGTAATGAACTGATTAACATTTTTATATTGGTTGTTTCTCTAGGTAACTCACATTCTAGAACTATTTTGAAGTTATAAAGCTGTTTTTGTTTTTTTTAATCTGCAAATGGTAAATAGTGGCTTTAAAGTATAAAACTTGTGTCAACACTTTAATCATATTAGTTATGTTCACATGGAGGCTAATCATTAATGATTGGATCTTGCCCCTTAAACTACAGCACACGTCCACTATAGCACCTAGTTTTAAAGATTGAACGTCAGAGGGAGAATCCCACATGATGATTAAATCAGAGAACCGGAACAAATACATACAAGCACCGCGAGCAATGTACCCGATGATGTGTGACGATACGGTAATGTACAACATGGAGGTTGACCCAGAAGCTGAAGGGGAGTAGTGTTGATGGAGAGGTCATGCAACTTTTGAGTTTGTTGATTATCGTGTCCATATGATGATTGAGTGAGGACTCCCCGCAGCTCGTGGTTAGAGCTTAAACCCTAAGAAATCCATGTGGTTCTAATCTTTGACTAATTTTTAAGATTCTAACTTTTTTGAGTGCATCTACATGGGGCTAAACTACGGGCTAATTATCCATCTAAGTTTAAAACTTCAAGCTAATCTTTAAAATTAGGAACATTGTGTGAAACTAACATATATAACTGTGTGACAGACATTGAGCTTAAACATTGAATATATTTGCGTGTCCTGTTCTCTACACACTTAATAATTGCTTCCAAAAATATTGAAAGGGACAGCGAACTGCTACTCGCTCGGATTATTGTGATTGAGGAATGAAGTATTCTGAAAAATGCTGTCTTCTCTCTTTTGTCGAAGCAGTTTATTAACACCTGCGATAGAGCGCATTTACTTCTCCGCGGCATGGGGCATGAGTACAAAGGAGAGATTGTTCGTTTCTTCTCATTACGTATATTTATAGCATCTCCCCAATGGGATTAAATCACTTGTGAATCGGCACTGGGAAATCCTTTCTTTTGCTGACACCCCACAGACCTTTGGGCATGTCTCAACATGATTTCATGCAAGAATATTGGATTCACTGTCATGCTGGAACAGTCTGCTCGCAAGATTCCAAGCCTGTTACTTGAAGGTGACAGAAGACCCGCTATTGATAATAGTAATCAGTATGGAATCAAAGGAATATAAGCCATTCATATTAAATGACATATTAACTATTTGAAGACTAGTCCTGTGTTTACTCAGGCTGGTGTCTATGGGAAATGCATGTTTTAGCAAAATCAGTCTGTCCTCAATGGGTTAAGCTGTTTCTACTTTTGTGAGCCAGCCACATGTATGGTTTAGTCTACAAACGTGTGTGGATGTAAATTGTATGACAATCTCAGCAAATTCTGACCAGGGGGTAGAATTTTTTTGTAAAGGTTACACCGCTTTTCAAAGTGTTTACATGTCATCTAACTTAGCATTGATAGAGTGTGCCAGAACATTTTTTTTTTCAAAATGATTTGACGGATTTCATTCAAAACAACATATCTCGCTGGAGGTGAATTCTGTCATGATCTTAGAAACCAGGTGGTCCCTCATCACATCGCAATTGTCTTGTTATTCCCACAATGGAACTCTATCCCGAGGGAAATTAACTTGTGGAAGCGGTGAATTGCAATTTGGATTGGGTTACTAATAACTTGCGAGCGTAAAGCGATTCAACACGCTAGGAACAGGAGTTTTCTCACTTGAATGCATCATAAAAAAGAAGAATGAGATAATTGTCCTGTAACTCATCTCGTCACCTGCCTGGCAGAGCGGCCCTAGCATGAAATTCCCACTCATAACCGAATTTTGGTTTGTGACATAATTTGACAAGAGTTTTGAAAGTTCTTTCTATGATGGAACTATCATTTTTTTTTTTTTTTTTTGAGCACACAAACTTTTGCGTCCTTCTGCCTTGCAGTCAACGATCAATACAGAAAATTAAAGGTAGATTTTTTGTTTTCTTCTTTGTAGGGTTAGGAAGTCAGATATGGAGAAGGAATAGATGCAGTATAAGCGATGTCCACCGCTGTTTTATAGTAGACATCATCATCATCGTACCAGTTTTTGTCTGTTTTTGTCCCCAATAACGGGGGGGGGGGGGGGGGGTGGCCAGCTGGACCCAATTTGGGGCATCCTCCCTTGTTAAAGGGGATGGCTAGTAACCGATCAGTGGGAATCAGTGGGAATGCTGAGGGGTGATTGTTCCAATCCTTGTGGGATTTATTTAAGAGTACATTATATATCTACTGTTGTGTGAAAATTATTTGCTTCAGAACGGTCTCATATTCAAGTAATGTGCAGATTAATGCCCCGTCACTGACCAGGGACGCTTACCTGGAAACATTAAACTGCACATTACTTGAATATGAGACCATTCTGAAGCAAATAGTTTTCACACAAGAATAGATATATAGTGTACTCTTAACTGAATCCAACAAGGATTGGAACAATCATCCTCCAGCATTCCCACTGATTCCCACTGATCAGTTACTAGCCATCCCCTTTAAGCCAACCCTCTCAATTTCTTTCTGCACCTGTCTCTTCCACATTTTTTTTTTTTTTTTTTTTGGTTGAGACGTAATAGATACACCACATATTACCCTTGATGAAATTATTAAATATTATCGGTCATATAAGATCAATAATTAGTTGAATCAAGAAACCCGGATTAAACTTGCTGCGAAGTTTTGGCAATTATCGATTGGCTTCTTCAGGTGAGTGATGCTCCCATTGATGGAACAGCCCTTGTATCAACCGAAGTAGCCAATTATTGATAATTGGTGAAACGTCGCAACAATTCAAGTGAGTTCAATTCCAGTTTCTTGAATCAGCTAATTATTGATTGTGTACTGTCACTGGATGAATGAGAAGAATTTACATCTATCTGTCATATACTTTTGCACACAAGTGAATGCTGTTATGGTTGCATTACAGCAACTCAGGCATACTCTGAAAATAAATTTCAGGTGAGCAGAAGTATCATAAATCCTGGACCCTTATCTTATTTTACATATATTTATTTCTTGTTTGTCTGTTGCGTCCATTAATTGCTTGAAAGAAGTTATAAAACCTAATGCAGTATGCTGCCATTCCGCCTTTTGATAGCTGCTTTTAAAACAACCACTTTCCCCTTGTGGGTTTATGAGTGAAAGGTTGTGGCTGCACTACTGCAGGTACTAAAACCAAGTCATGCCATTGCTAAGCATTTGCTTATTTTGTTATGACATTCAATAAATCAACAGTGCTGCATCTTGCTACTCTTATCCACCTTCACAGAGAACTCTCAGATAAGCTTATGTTTTATTCTTGCATTACCACTGCCTGCTTTTCAGTAGGACCTACAGATATTGTGGCTGTTGAAATATATGTTCATTACTGCTCAGAAAAGTTATTTCATTTCTCAAAGATTATTTTTTGAAAGAGGAAGGAAGAGGCAAGGAGAAGGAATAGTGGTTGCTGCAACAAATATGTAAATTGTTTGATATTGCCTCTTGATATTGTATTTGACTCTGAACTCTTCAGGTATAACCCACTTCCGATCACAGTGAAAAGAAGGAACTCTTCCTCATTAGTATCATGTATCAGCAGCGATACCATGTAATACAATGCCTTCCCGCTCTTTAAACGGTGAAATTGTAATGACCACATGACTGGTTGGCAGCTAGTCTCAGAATGCTGTAGATGCCTGCGAATGTTTGTAAACATTCCAGTTGCGCCAACCAGCAACTATTCCTACCTCCCCTGGGGTGGATGGGTAGAGGCTCCATGACACTGCATTGTTGAGGGATCATTTTGCGAGGAGAAATTGCATGCCTCTATTTTTGTCATCATCGGGGGTCTATACTCTGGTGCTCATTCAATGGGCAAGGAACCCCAGCTTTGTTTACATTCTGCAAACTCTGGAGGCCTTGCATTGGAGCGTGACAGGCAGAATAGGGCCATAGACTAATCCAAGTCATTGATCCCTTTTGCGGTGGCATTATTCATTGGTAGGATTACGCCGAGCTAGAGATATGACTTCAATACATATCTGACGTGTTCGTATCAAGACACTTGGTATTGACTATCGTCGATGTCGTTGGTGAAGTTTGTTATTTTTCAGGTCTCATGTTCTGTGCGCCTGGAAACGATTCTAAAAGTGGCGGGTGCCTCTGCTTTCGACATTCATCCTGAGCGCACCATTGTTTTGAATGTTTGGATATATGTATAGTATGCTGTGTGCACTTCCTGGTGAGAAAAACACATGTTCATTCACATGCAGCATCTTCCTGTGGTGAACAAGCATTTTGTGTATATCTGTCGCTGAAAGTGAGGTGAACCCACAAGGATATTACATACGTGTATGTACTCAGACATCAACCTGGAATTATTGCAAGCCCGTGAGAGAGGCTACTGCAAAATAATTGTTGAATACGGATTAGGGGATCAGCTTGAATTAGACTTCGTGGCCCTCCTATTTGAGATTCTTGCCTTTGGATGTAGTTGGTATTATGCGGCACAAGTTCAGTTGTGTCAGAGAGACAGTGCTGTGTTCATGTCCAAGTTGGAGAGTCTGGAATGTAGACTAGCCCATTATGTGTCTCTGTCTTTTGGAGAGCTTTTGTGAGGGGATCATTACACATTGTGTATACAAGAAGCCCCCTCTCATTGTATCATCTTGTCCTCAGCAGCTCAGTGATTGTGGTGCCATGCCTGGGAGAGATTCTCTTTCAAGACTAGGCTAAAGCTTCAGACTTCAGATGAATATTTTATTTTATTCTTTTTTTTATATGCCCACCCCTCTTTTGGTATCGGAGACATATATCATTTTCACTTTCTTTTTCATTGTCGTTCTTCCTCTGTAGAATACATTACCACTTCTGTTGAAGATAGCTGTAAGAGAAAGAGTAACTTCAAAAACAAAAGTGGTGGAAGGAAGATTCACTACCATGGTACATTTAGTCCAATGATAAAAAAGTTAAAGGGGATCTTGCATGTCTTCACTGATCAGTGACATCATTGACCACTACACATGGAGATGAGGTGATGTCATAACCTCACGTTTCTCCCTTTAAACTGCACACAAATCTTAACCTAAAATAGTCAAACAGAAAAACTTGAGTTTTTTACCTGAGATTGTTCTTTTTGTCTTTTTACAACCTAGCAGTTTAGATTTTAGGGAGAAATGTTTGTTGAAAAATTATTGTCTAAAAGATTATTTGTAATATTTTTCATTACAATCCAAAGGCAGAATTCTGAAGAAGTTACATCATATTTATATAATTTGTTTGCAATCATAATTTTAGTTCAGGGAAAGCATTGGAAACTATGCAATTTCACTCCTGTACTTGCCATATATATTTTTGATGTTGATGATTTTTTTTTCAATCTCTTTTTTTAAAAATCCTTTGTACTTAAGCGAAATTTAAAAATGGAGTGGCTATGCATTTTTTAAGCATAACTCTACCCACCCCTACCCCCCCCCCAAAAAAAAAAAGATAAAATCTACTTTGGATCTGTAGTCCTGTCACTCAAGCAAATAGTATGTCATCCAGGGGACCAAAAAATATCTAGACCGAGACTTGTCAATCAGAAACGCCAGAAGATTCATTGTAGCATTCTTTACCCTTTGTATTCATCCATATAGTGACCACATGCAAGGGGAACGCAAAGAGGGCAGTGCTAACTGCACCAGTTTTGTGTGCAGTGATATTTGCCTAACAAACAAATTGGATCTGATATATTTGCATGGTCATATTACATTGTTGCAGAGTGTGGGAACTTCTAATTTTCTTTTCTTATCATCAATTTCATTTTCAGGGTAATTATACTTATGAGCTCAGCCCCCCCCCCCCCCCCTCAAAAAAAAAAGAAAAGGAAAGAAAAGAATCTGAATAGTAAATACATACTCATTGACATAACTGTATTTGTAAATGCACTTTGTATATTGGATATTATTTCAGAGATAAGGTTTGTACAGTTTTATGAAAGAGGAATGCCACAAACTCTTTCAGCATGTCTGGTCTAGAAATACATCAACTTTTCAAACTTGTGTGCTTGAGTTTTCTGCTGGCAATTTTTTTTTTTTTATTCTTGACAGAAGGTTGCCATGCTTCAAACCTAAAGGATGTCAGAGGCATTCTAATGTGAATCTGTGATAGGACTAATTAAATGTCTACAACATGAAATTAAAGAAATTAATGACAGAAAGATATATCTTACAAAATGCATTTTGTGCACTTCTGATGCACAAGACAGGAATAAAACAAATATCAAAATCGCAGAAACTTTTCACAGATATATTCTACTATAGAAGTGTGCTTTGCCTCTGTCGGCAAATTCACTTACTGATGGTGGGTGGAACAAATTGTGATTACAGTACTGTAGAAGCAATGGCTAATTGAGAACTTTTCCTTTTATTATTTTGGTTTGTGTTGCTAGGGTGGAGATTGGAAAGATGGGGAGAACTGGTATTAATGATTTTATCTGCATCAATTGCTTGAAAGAAGTCACAAAACATAATGCAGTACTAGTATGCTCTCATTTCTCCTGTGCCTTGCTTTTATTGGCACAAATCACTTTTATTCTCCTCACTGCACTGGAAGTTTCAAACCAGGTTGTGTCATTTTCGAATGTTTGCTCATTTTGGTATAATATAGATAAACAACATTACGTCACCTCTTCATGTAGCAGATAACACCTTGATATGCTGTTGATGCTTTATTCTGCAGCACGTTGCCATGTATCCATGATAGTTGTTGATGCGAGTGTTCATCACTATTCTTATAAATCATTTCTTGCAGGATTGAATCTATCATGTGGCCCACTTAGTGCACTTTTCTTTTTTTTCTCACCCTCTCTCTTGTCTCTTCTAGTGTGCATAAGTCGCATCATCACTGGGCCAAAAACTGTTACCATCTTCACATTCCACAAAGGCTCACCTTTCATTTTGTACTGGTTGGTCTGATAAGTTTAGCATGGTTGTATTGAATAAGAAAAGAAATTGGATAGAATTTAAAAAAAATCCAAACAAAACAAGGGGAGTTAACATTCTTAATGTGACTACACTAGACCATAATATGTTTGCCCATCGAACTCTTCACGAAGTAGCACATGGAGCCAGATGTATCATAAATGTTTCACCAATTTTATCATTCACAGTTTGTAGTTTATGCACTGTTGAAGGTTAATTTTTTTTTTTTGCATATACATTTATTGTTAAATCCCCCTAAACTGATCAATCAGTCATAAAGACTATTGGGAATTGGACAAATATGAATATCATTTATTTATGCTAGTCTTGTCAACATTTTATTAATCTGAAGATTTAGGGGCCAAGGCAATGATCAGATGTGAAGACAACACAATTGTTGAACAAGACTTTGATAGTAATTCTGGTACAGTCAGTGAATCAAGCCATACAAAGGGAATAAATTACATAAGTTTCAGGAAAGTAGGAGAAAAAGAAATATAAGTAAACAAGCTTTAAGACGCACTAAAGTTGCTTCCTTTGGCACAATCCCTTCGCACATCCTCTACATCCAGTTGGTTGAGATGAGAGCTGCCTTGTGGTGGTTGCTATGGTTACTGGCCTCCTTGGCACTGATGGCTCTGTGTCAGGCCCTCTCTGCGTGGATTCGTGGTGTCCTGGAGGGGTGTGGTTTGTCCTCTTGGTGCAGTCTTTGTGGATGATTACCCCCTAGATGGAATAGACATTCCTGCAGGTAATCCTTGCTTCTTCTTTTTTTCTTCCTTCGATGTTGCACATCCTTGTTTTTTTCTGATGGAACAACCCCATTGTGACGCATAACAATTCTTTTTTACTATCATTTCTCTCCCACTTTATCTGCATTGCATTGATAGGTTCTTGTACCCCGTTTTACCTAGCTAAACCATTGTGTGAAATCATTTTAAAAGTGTACATTTTTAATGAATCTATTTTCAATTAATCATTGCGATCATGAGATTGCCACCTGTGCCAAACGATAGCAATGACTAAAGTTTTGCCCCCCCCCTTTTTTTTAACCACAATATCTTCAGAGGCCTGTAAAAAAACTTTGGGTTTTTTTATTTGATATTTTTACTCTTCTGCCATTTTATGATAGGGTTTTCCTGCAAATTGCTAATATGTTGTTTGTGGCAAATGATTTCATATGAACATGATAACTTCTATTTTGAGATACAGAAAGCACTGGAAGAAAAACTCAGAATGTGCATGCTCACAAACTGATGAACTGCTACATTTGGCTGAAAATTACTTAATAGTCACAGAGTCAAGTAAAAGCCTAACATTTGTAATTGCAAACGATACTTCAAGAAGTATTTGATTTACTGCAACTGACTTGAAAAAACCCCCCCAAACAAATCAAACCTGTGTAAATGCAGTTCAAACAAATTTGAGATATATTTAGTGAAGTACAGAAGATTAAGCCAAATCCTTTATGTAACCCGTCAACATATGGTATTATGATTGACATGCAGCCATGAAGCAAGGAAACTAAAGGGCTTTTTACACTTGCAAATTTTTGCTTAGTCCCGTACCAACGGTGGGGCTAAAGGGGGGGGGGGGGGGCCTTAGCCCCACCGTTGGTACCATACTTTCCTTTCGCCCACTTTCTGTTTAAACTTGCTTTTGCGAAAGTGGGTTAGCCCCACCGATAATCCCGTACTATCTGGCCCTGCAAAATAGCAGGGTTAGCACCGCAATTGCGGTGCTAAGCAAACGAGTATAAACAGAACGAAAAAATAATCCGGGGCTAAGCGACGGAGACGATTTCCGACCCCCCACTGACCAATCAGAAACAAGGTAATCAAGTGCTGCCGGTGCGTGTGTGTACTTGTACAGTGCACAGTGTAATCATGAATATTCATGTGGTTTCGAAAGTACGGGGCTAAGAAATACGAGTGTAAAAAGGTTAGTTTTCTCCTTAGCCCAGGACAAGAGCTTAGTACGGGATTTATTGGCGAGTGTAAAAAGCTGAAAAAATTGGTACGGGACCAATGATAGTGCTGGGTCAGAGAAAGTATGGGGTTAAGAAACACAAGTGTAAAAAGGGCTTAAAAAGTTTTTTTTTCATCAATGGTATGTTTGTTATTCTAACTGTTTATTCTAAAAGGCAAGGAATTTTTCGAAATTTGAAACTCACATTTCTTTCTGCGGCGTATGACTCCAGCTAGTCTTTGAGTTGACCTATTGTATTCAAATGCATAATTTCCTGTATGCTTGACCACATTGAAACTAAAAGTTATTCCGTCAAAACAGTGTTTATGATGGCAAAACTTTCTTGTGTGGTAGATATCTATGAGTAAAGATAGGGAGATTGCATACCAATGGAAAAGTCAGGAGTCAGTACTTAGAATCTAAGAATTATGCCGTCAGAGAGATTATAAGCTCTAGTTTATATCAAAGGCTTTTACAGTGAAGGGTCACAAATACTATTTTATCCCTATCAAGAGAAATGTGATGGCTGTATGTATGAGTTTGGTATTACTGGAAAGCATCACAGGGTAATTCCTGTGTGTATGACTTGAGTTTGGATCTGATGAAGGCCAGATATCACCAATAATGGAGCACTACTTGTATTAAAGAAATTTCACTGTTTGCCTCAAAACACTGACAGTATTCTTCAACAAACTGGATTTATGGATGTGGGTATTGTAGGGGGATATGAAGAGAAGTAGATATGGTGTTGAATGATGTAATGAGCTGATTTTTGGGGTGGGATGGGATGGAACTTCTTTCTGCAGCAAATATGGTGTATTGCTTCTAAGCATAGTGATTGCATTCTATTTTCCCTTCAAACATAGTGAATGATTATCCATTGGGTCTGTAGCTTTCACAATCATAATAGTTACGTTCAGACGGGAGCCCTTAACCTTGAAGTTAGGAAACTTCTAGGTTAGAGCTTGTAGTTAGGGACCGTGAAGACGCACTCGTAGTTAGCAAACCTCGAGGTTTGCTCGATGTTTCGAGCCACGAGAAATCTTATGGTTAGCGCTCTAACCACGAGCCGCGGGGGGTCCCCACTCGTAGTTAAGCACCGTGTGGACACAAAAAACAACTCCAGCCCCCACAATTTCCCTCTGCTTCCGGGTCAACCTCCCAAACGTACACCACAAATACACTACACGTGAAAAACCTATGATGACACAACAACATCATCTTTTCTTCCCATGCGCTTGATCTCTGAAACTGAACACGTCGAACTCGCTACTGTATTCTATATTCTTCTCCGACGTTATAAGAATGTTTTCGACGAATATCTTCATAAAGGCATAAAGTCTTCAGTGCAGTGCTATCTCTGCATAGCATGACAGAGAAAAAGAGTACCTGTAAGCGAGTCTGACAGGGTTGGACTAAAGAATAAATAGGCGCCTTGTTAGCAGTGTGGGCTGAAACTTCCGGTTTTGTGGTTTTAACATCGAGTGGGACCCACTCGTAGTTACGGGGGGCAGAAGCTTAACCTCGAGGTTTCGTAACCTCGAGGTTAAGATTCGTCGTGTGGACACACGTCGTAGTTAGGGGGCAAGAGCTAAACCTCGAGGTTTCCTAACCTCGAGGTTAGGGCCTGCCGTCTGAACGTAACTAATGTTTTAACCCTATCATCTTTTTTTTTTTTCTATGACGCCAACTTGTAATAGCTTAATCTTTCACCAGATGCCTTTTCTTTTGTTGTATGTGTTTTGAATGTTTAGTCTAATTTTTGAGCAATAGTTTGCAGCTTTTCCCCCTGAATACTGATGGCAGCTGTGAGCTGAATAACAAATTAAAAAAATAGTGGAAAAGTTGTATGATAGTATGATATTCAGCCCTTGAAATTCCTGAACATCAGGTCTACATATCTTTAGGTTTTTTTACAACTCGAGTGGAACATGTAGGCCTATGTACTTGTGTTTTTCTATAAGATTGTTGCAAGTCCATTTGCATGGATATTATTTTCACAGTATTGAGAACACTGCATTTATTTCATTCACTGGAGCTATTTTTGGAGTCTGGATCACTATCGGCATGACAAAGCTCCCCCTTGTTGCAGATGCTGAATGGATTTGGCTGTGGCAGTTTCCTGGCGTTTGATTCGGTGTTTTCTGCATACATACATTAATGGAGTTGTGGCTCTTTCCCAGCTCGAGCTATGATTGTGTTCTGTCCATGGCATAGTTTTCATACAGATTTGATGTCGAATGGTGTGCTACTCCATGTTTGTATACAAGAGCCAAATGCTTTTCCATCTGTGATGACCTGAATCTAATTTTGGCCGGAAAACCCTCTAGTGGGCCTGTCTCTCCGAACTCTTACTTTTAATGTGAATTGTTTTTGTTGTTTTTTTAATCCTCAAAGGAAATGAGGTATACACAGTGAACTCGAATCTATTGTTTCTGCAGCTCCCGTTTCAAGTCAGTGTTTTCCAGTTCGCTTGTGGTGTGTACATCCCGCAGTCATGACGCTATTTGCCAAAACGAATCAGCAGTCGCACTTGTCTTCGAATGAACTAGGCGACGGGAACCTCTGGCAGTACATTGTTACGACATAGATGTAAGAACTCCCGGTCAAGTGCAGTTAACCCGCCCTGCATTCCCACAAGAGCTACCAGGAGAAAGTGTGCGTATTAATACCCTGGAGACCGACTTCGTGGGGGATTGGTGTGACTACATTGGGGCAAGGGGTGATTCGCTTGACATCCTCGACTCACTTCCAGCTGCTCTATGTTTGCTGTGTGTAGTGCAAGCGACCTTTGACCTTCTCAAATTTCTGGCTGTATTGACAATTATCATGCCAGTACTCTCTCCGAGCTCAATTTGACTTGAGCACAAATGCAAGGGGAAATCTACTTTGGATCACAATTTTCATATCACTGTCCTTTCCGCAATGTGTCTATTCCGAAGTGAATGTTGTGAACTTTGACCTTTATCAAACTGTATCTGGGTCACACACTGTTTGTGATCATGACCTAAAAAACAAGTGCAAGTCCTACGGAGGCCACTCGTGCCATCATCTTTTCTCTGTTGTGAACCAAACCGAACTGTCAAGGAATATTTTCTGTTTACCCTTGGGGGAACGATAGTTGTCATGATTCGAGAGGAGCCACTCGTTCGTGAGGGAGCCCTCGTGCGAAAGGGGAGAGGGGAGCGAAAGCGTCGCTGGTCTGTTCCAGGCTTCTCTGCCCCAGCATACGTTAGGTCCTGCTTCCCTGGTGTTGGCCGTGCGCGAGGACGCGTATCGCGGTTGAGGCACAACAGCAGTGGAAATATACCATCTGTTGTAAGTAATTAAGTCCTTGTTTTTCCTTTTTCTGTCTTTTTATGCCTTTTGAGTGATATTGAAGTCTTTAAGAGTGATATGAATTACTAATGATTTGTGTTTGGATATATGTGTATATATGTCAGTTATTTCATGAAAAGCTGTTTGCATAATAAATGTCATTGTTGTGTGTGTGTGTGTGTGTGTGTGTGTGTGTGGGTGTGTGTTATGTGTATGTGTGTGCCTTAAATTCCATACAGTACAGCAACACAGCATGCATGAGTCTAACATACCTCATATAGAGATCCATTGATTTGTGTGTTTGTTAAGTTCTTGATACTGCTAACCTTTTTGTCATGTATTGTGAAATAATTCTGACATAAGGAAATGTGACCATTTCAAAGTCAGCAGCTAGAAAAAAAAGAAGAAAAAACTAAAATTTGAAACTTTTGTTCAAGTTTTTTTTCCCCTGAGCCAATTGCAGTGAGCTTATTTACAATTTCTTGGATAAGATTATTGATGTGAATTTCCCAACATCTCCAAAATTATTCATTTGTCCTTATTTCAGCATTAGTTAGCAGAGCACAAAATTTACAAAACATATAGATAATCCATGCTTATAATAACAATTTCTTTCAATGCATCTGAAAGAAAAATGTCATTATACTTATATCAGCATTAGTTAACAGAGCACAAAATTCACAAAAAAAATGCAAACCATTAGATAACCCATTTTTATAATGTGATAACTTTCCCAAAGCATCTAAAAAAAATGCCATCTTACTCATTTGACTATGATGTAACTTTTAAGGCACCTGTTTGCTGTATATATGTAAAGTGCAATTGTACATTACATTATTCTTTACTTCAATAAATGGAGTAATATCAAACAAATAAAAGAATGATTGGAGCTCCATCTAAAATGTTCAAAAAGGATGTAAAGTGATGGGAGTATAAACTAGAGATTGGAGACATGTAATGTGATAACATCATCAACAACTCCAATGATATGCTACACTTTTTTTTTTATGTGGACTTCATGAGAGATGGAGGCTTATATTTGAAAAGGAAAAAACATAAAATGTTATATCTGTTCATCTGCTCTGATTTGTCAGATTTGTCATCATAGATATAAGTTCAGTGTAGCAGGGCATTGGTAAGAGGAACTTAATCTGAAAACAACAACAACAACAAAGGTGATTTATGAGATGATTGTACAGTCCTGAGGAAAAGTGTGTATCTGCAGAGGAGACCCTATTGTCTAAGCTTTTGATTTGCTATGACTGTAGTATCTCTAAAACTGTAATTGTCATCATTATAGAACTATATTACCTCCAGAAATGACTGAATGTATGTGTTTGTGTGAGTGTGTGTTTATGTGTGTGTCCAAGCATGCATGCATCTATTTTCATTTGTTCATGAATGTGTGCAGGTACATATCATTTTGTGTGGGAGTGTATGCACATTCTTTTTTTTTTAATGCCTCCGCCACGAAGTGTCGCGGGAGATATTATGTTTGCATATACATGCGCATGCATGCATGTCTGTTTGCTGTTGGAGGGGTGCCAAATTTGTCATGTGATGAAAACATTATGATCACAAGTTTAGAGCTTATATAAAGGTGACAAATACAATCTTATAGTGGTATTTTTTTTTTTAGTTATTAATTCTTTCCAACTATAAAAATAGCACAAAGCCAAACAAAACTAATGCACTGATAATGTTCTTTCTCAAGAAGGTTATTGCAGAGATATATCCTGAAAGATGAAACCAAGAAATATATACCTGTACCACAATTCAATGTGGTGCCAGTTCAATAGTTTGTTGATCATTTATCCTGGCATCATGACTCTTCTTCCCTCTGCCCCCCTCCCCCCCCCCACTCACCCCCCCCCCCCACTCACACTATTACAGGTCATGTGCTTGTCCGACATTTGATGGTATGCGCTGGATGTCTTTTCCTTCCAAAATGTGCCAAAAGAGTACAGTGATCATGATTATTGACATATATTATTCTTCTCGTGATGAAAATAATGATCATGCAGTGAGCAAGATTTATTTTCATATTATTGATTGTTGTATCATTATAATTACAATTGTACTACTACTGCTGCTCCTATAAATACTGTATTTTTTTTTTGACGTCATATGGCAGTGTGGTGTTCAAAGTATTTGTCAATATTTGCTTATAGTCATACAGTTTTAATCAGTAAGTTTCCTTATCAATATTTGAACACTTCAACTGGTGCAGTACATCGTGCACCAACAGGAATACCAGATAAGGTTGTGTGATTACTTCAAGGATAACTAAATTTTCCCAAAGGGTCCCTTTGTAAATCATTGCATATTGGATACTTACATTGAATTCACACTTTAAGTTGCGATGGAAATTGTAACATTGATACTTGGTCTTTGTGGTTACAGACTGAATGTTTTTCCAGAAAACCCATGTTTCACCCAGATTGACCCTGATTATTTTTCCACATGCATTACCACTCCTCTCACTGCTGGCTGTATGTATGGCACAGTGCAAAGTAAACAGATCAACTTTAATAATTATATCAACTTTGTTTTTGCAATTATGAACTCCTTGGCATACAATGCCAATTCCCCATTGAGATAGTGGGGCTGAAAGAGTTAGATTGAGCAAAGAGTAAGCAGTTTGTTTTTGCATAAAGAGAATATGCACTTTGACATCCAAGATTTCAATAAAAATAGTGTATTTTATGATGCGAGATGATGGTGATGTTTCTCTATTATTGTATACTCATCTCATAATGTATTGGCCGGTATAGATTATTTCTTTGTTAGAAACAAGGTGAAATGTATCTAGTATCTTTTGTTGAAAAATGAAAATTACAATTTTCATTAATTGAAATCAATTGAATGATATGAACACACTTTGATGCATGTGATAGGCCTATATGTAAACATACACACATGCTAATTATATATATGCACAGTGAAAAGAGATTTACTGCATTGTCATTTACTTTGGTCTGCATATACTATAAATATATGTTTGTGATACCTATTTCCTGGCCTTACAATAAATATTCTGTTTCCGCAAACAGACTCTTGCCAGTATATCTGCCTACTTTCAGGTCCTTTAAAGGGATGGTGTAGTATTGGTTGAGGTGAGGATTCAGCTTGTAACTTTTTGCGAGATACTTAGAAACTATTTTATGAAATGTTAAAGAGCATATGATTCTAAGAAGAATTCAAAGTTTATATGATTAAAATCGGTTTTGAAATGGCTGATATCAAATAAACTTAGTAAAATGAAGTGATCCAAATAAAAGTGGATACCTCAGCCATGTGAAAACCAATTTTCATCAAATAATTTTCCAATTCCTCTTAGAATTATATGCTCTTTCATATTTCATAAGATGTTTCTCATTAACTGAAAAAATAATTGTAAACAAAAACAACATTGGAAACCTGAAGCCCCATCTCAACCAAAACTGACCATCCCTTTAATCACATGGAAAGTTGCGGTCTTCATGGCTTACTGCTGAAGTATATCCCAATATGCCCAGGGTTGTAGGATTGAAACCCCTCCAGGAACTGGGTTTACATATTTTCCATTCCAAATTATCCTGGTAGCTGAACTTGTAACCTGATATTGAGCCAGAAGGTGGCTGTAGTTAACCGTCATGCATGAGGTACAACACAAGATCGGAAAGTGGAGCTTGGTGTCATTTTCTTTTGCTGTACAGTCAGCAATTATACCAATGTTTAAAATGTATTTGAATGATGATTTATGAGGACTAGCTGATAGTTTACTAGGATAATGAAAGGGTTTTCAGTTTCTCTTTTGATTTGTGTTGTCCTGTCGTGCTCGTCCAACTCATTCAGTGTTTGTATGTCGTGGGAACGTGTCTGCTTGCTCTGTCTGTAAAATGTGAGCATGTGGTGGTAAAGCATAAGGAAGAAAACCCTGCCAGAAATGAAACCATATTTGATTTAGAAATATCACCTTTTAAGGATTCTTTTTTTTTAAAATTTCTGATCTTAGTCTCATACAGTTTTCCAGACTTAAAAAGCTTTGTAGTGACATAGATGTTGCCACCCCTTGTTTTAGAATTAACCTGCCACAGATGTGGTGTAACAATTGCTTACCACTTACAATCTAGTACAGTTGTTGGAGGAAAGTTTCAGGATGGTCTTTAATCAACATGCAGTGAAGCATGTGGAAGTATATAGGGGAAATTTGGCACTTACATGCTTTTTGTGAATTCAAAACCCCACAGGACAATGCTTCTGAAAAAGTAAATGGTGTTATTTTCTAAGCCGGAAATTAGACTTTGTAGTTTGGTCGAGAGTAGTATTAGAAGATTCATATTTAGATAAATATTGAATTTTCTGTTTTTCAGCTCAGTCCAGACTTTTGCAATTTTCTCAGCCTCATTGTATTGGCCTGTAGTAGGGTTACATGATAACTGGTCACATGTCAATCATATGAAGAGTTTGTTTGCAAAAACCGATAAGTCCATTTTTGAAGATTTTGAAGTACGGTCTCTGTCATAAAGTACAAAATAATACCTTTTAAATTATATATTGGTCATTACATATAAAGGTGTATTTTTGAAGTTATGGTCAATTGAAGCAGAAATTTTCTTATTATTCTCTCTATTATTCTTGACCTTTAATCGCAAATGTCTCCATTTGGCAAAAATGGACTTATCGGTTTTTGCGAACAAACTCTTCAATATGTAAATATTGAATGCTGTGTATTTGTCTTGGGTAAAGGTTGTGTTTTGTATGTGCAAAAATAGCGGTGATGATTAACAAGTAATTTTGTGTACCCCTGATAGATGAGACAACTGTGATTAACTTTTTTTATCTGCTACAGTGTAAACTTCCTCTTTTTCACATTCTTAGTCCACAATACATGAGCACTTTTGGAAAAACATCCTGTTTTTCAAAGCCATGTAGCTTTTTATAGAAGCATTTTAGAAATGTAGCACAGCAAAGCTGTATAGAAAGTTGCAAGCTGTACTGTGATGTAAACCATATGACAAATGCTATGTTCTCTGGCATACTCTGATTTATCGATCAGTTTGTGCCTTTGAGCAAAATTTGCAAATTTGGCAAGTCGTCTTCTGAGTCGGGCGTGCGAATTTGGACACAAAAAGACTTGAGAATTAATGCAAATTAGTATGATCAACCAGAAGAACAAGTATACATCTGTTTCATTAAACCATTTCCCTTTTTTCAACCATTTCTTTATTTTGTTTTTGTTTTTTGGGAGTAACCTGAGTAGGTGAAAGCTGGTCCAACCTAGTCACCTACCATGATGTATAGAATTAAATTTTGTAGTAAAACACATGGCAAAGAGTTAACCATGGAGAATATTGAGAATATTAAAAAACTATAGCAGAGTTGTGGCAAGCAGTTGAATTACATGATAATTTTTGTTTTGTTTTGGATATTTCACCCATTTCAAAAGCAATTTTCATCAGATAAACGTTGAATTCCTCTTAGAATTACATGCTCTTTCATATTTCATAAGAGGTTTCTCCTCATCACACGGACAAAAAAAAAAAGGTTGGAAACGGGTGGCATTTCATGAAGGAACTTGTTGGATAAAATGTCCCATAAGTCAGTTATATCCGACAAGTTCAGAGAAATCAGCCAATGAGACTAAAGAGTTTCTCAAAACTTGTCGGATATAATTGACTTGTCAGATATTTTATCCGACAAGTTCCTTCATGAAACACCCCCCTGAAGCCCCATCACAACCAGAGCTAGATTATCAGATGAGGGAAAAAAGGAATTAATAATAATAATAATAAAAAAGGTAGAGCGTTGGAGATCAAGTCTAATCTGGGCAGTTTAGTGTTGGATTTTACTCAATTGAATGTGTTTGAAAATCTAGATGATTCTAGTTCCATTATAATCTGATGTAATTTGTTGTTTGTTGACACCCACTCTTTCTCCACACGCCATACATGATTTTGAATGTGTGGGGAGGTGTGCTTGTTTATGTGGCTTTAGAGTGCCGGGATCAATATTCTCAATTTGTGCAAACTGAACAGATTTCACCATGAAAGATTGAATCAAGCTATGTAATTACGGCTATATTACCACCAAAGTGACTCAGCAAAATGCGTTACGAATAATTTTTATATTTGATTTGTGCATATCAAACATAGTCTGGATTTCAGACACATTTATGCTTTTCCCAACAGATTTTCCAAGCAATTAGAACCAAGATATTGTTTATCAAAATATGCGTTTTAAGTCAGGAGTGCATTTGATAGATTTAGATGAATTTATAGTGGATTTTGTGATTCTTTGGCCTCTTTGCAAATACTGTAAAACCAGATGCAGCGTGGAATTTTCTCAAATTGGAGGTGACAGCCTTTTTCAGAGAATTAAATTTTCATGAATTGCCACTGGCATTCAATGCAGAGTCAAAAACTCTTACATGCATTTTGATTTTGTTAATCTTGGCTCTCTTAAAATGCGTGAAATTAAAATGCATGCGAAAATTTCTGGGTTTACGAAACAGTAAGAAAACTTGGCTTATGTGTTGGGTTTGCAAGTGAAGGCTGAAATACAGAACTGTCATGTCTGCAGCATAGACTATCCATTATTCTATGTTTGTATTTTGTGCCATTGCCAAGACACATAATGTGGACTGTGGCATTGTAAATGTGCTGTTTGATATTCCAACGAATTCTGTGCTGCCTTGGTGTGCATTATGATCAGTGTTGCTATTGAGTATTTGGAGCTCATATTGCATTGAGAAACAGAAATCACTTCATTGGAAGTTAATTTGCCACCTTGTAATATCTTCCTGGGTTCCAAATCGGCGTTTTTGGATATGACATTCAGGTATGTAGTTGGCATTCACCCCTCTTCTTTCCATTCTATTCAGGTTTCAACCCACAAGTAGACAAAATTACATCGAGTTTACCTTTAAAAACTCACAGATGGGAATAAGGATGTAGTGAGAGCATTTCAAGCAGTGTTTTCATGCTGTAAGATACCAGCAAAAATTGGATTCTTCTCACAATTCACACCAGTCTGACTTACCCCCCCCCCCCCCCCATTGTAGGTGTACCGTGACCTTTTTTTCCCCCCAGATTTTCTGATTGGAATACTGTACGAGCTGAAATTTTCGTGGTGGTTTTATTTTCGTGAATTTCGCGAATCGCCTTTGAACCGCAAAAATAACAACACGCGAAAATAACAACGCGCAAATAAGTATCAAGTTCAGTTAGACCCTCACAACCGCGAAACTAACAACATGTGAAAATGTCCTCCAAGTAGCAATTCGCGAAAATATCTGTACGCGAAAATTTCAGCTCGTACAGTAGACTGTAACAAGGAATTACTGTATGCTGTGTGTTTCTGCTTGCAAGATTGGGGACAAAATGTGAAACATTGAAATTAAAACTGTGTGGGATTTTTTTTTTTTTCATGGAAGCAACCTAAGAGTGGACTTGGACCGGCCAAATTGAATAATGCATTATTGTCCTATTATAATGAATACTAGTATAACAAAATTCTTGTTACAACGTACAATGTAGTTACAAAACTCGGGTCTCAAAATTGTCATCTATAATAATAAATATCCATATATACTTTATTATTCAGCTGTAAAGAAATTTCGATATAACGAAAGAAAACTGCTGGTTCCAAGGACTTTGTTATGAGGGAAGTTGCCTACATCTATTGCAGGCACAAAGATTAAAGGTATTATTTACCATTTGCAGATGAAACAAAAACCCAGCTTTAGTGCTTCAAAATAGTTCTAAGATGTGAGTTAGGGATAGAAACAACCAATCTAAAAATGTTAATCATTATAATTACTGTTAAGTATTGTTAAATATACAAAATGTGAACAATAGTTACAATAGAATTGTTTCTAGAATAAACCATCTACAGTTATAGTTTATGGAGAAAAATAGTGATATCTCCTTGTATTTCAGGCTTTATTGTGAAATTTGTATATGGTTGGATGGTTTGTGATACAACTGACCTACACATGCATCAAATAAATGTGATAACTTGAACATTTTTAAATCACTCCTCCCAATGATAAACAGTACCTTTAAAAAGTTTACTAATGCGGATTGAAATATGAGTGAGAGATTATCATCATCTGACCTGTGTACCGATAGTGATAAAAGAAGACCAAAGTCTGGACTCCAGGTTCTCCTGAGGTCACAAGCAATAAATAATGGCCAAGATTCAGGGCAGAAATCAAAGATTATAACAGTATAGTTCCCTCATTGAGAAAAATATTGTTTAAGCATTCAAGTTTACGTTTTCCATTGGCACTGCATAGGATATGGCAGGTTTGAATATTCACTTGTGAGTGTGCGACTGTGCTGCCTGTACTACCTGTGCACAATTGGCCAACAAATCCACTGCATGAAATACAATGTATCGCTATGTTGTAATACTGTAAGAGTTGATATTTTCGTGAGGGTTTAATTTTCGCAAATTTTGCGCTTCACTTTTGGGTCATGATTCTAATAACATAGGCAAAAATATCACCACACGCTAGGGTATAATTATGTACTAGTATCTTTGTCACACGTAATTGCCTCAGTGTCAAATTGTGAAAAACAACATCTCCCCCAAATGTCTATGACCTCATTATCAAAAATATCTGTACACAAAAATTACTGTTTTTGCAGTAGTTGAATTGGCAACTAGCCACTCCTTTTGTGTGGCCAGGAGCTGAGGAGATAGAATTTAGACACTGAAAAGAAGTCCTATGACACAAATGGTGACATTTCTGCAATGATCCGAGTATTCATATTGCAAATTGTGGCAACAAATTTCATGTGAAAAAAAAAGAAATCACTCTCTCCAATATATGCAATCTTTAATGTTTGACTTGCGCTGTGGCACGATTGGCAAGTAACTTTCTCTTGAAGTGTAACTGTTGCAACACACAAATACTTCCTTTTGTAATGCAACTGCATGGCATATTGCCTTCAAGAAAGAAAATTGTTGACTCTGCTATGTGAAAAGGAATAATGCTTTATTTCTTGGTCCATCGATATGATTCTTGGGTGCAAATAAAGTCCTGATTCACAAATATACTATGTTTGAGAAACATAGGCCACATACAGCATTTCACTTGCACAAGCAGGAGCTGCGGCTGCGGAATGTTTTTAGGGAAGAATCTTAAAGTTAAATCTTTGGAAATTGACGTTCATGTGTGTTGTGATTTTTTTCTGATTTTTTGTGGTCAATTTTTTCCCCATTTTTTTTTTTTTTTGGGGGGGGGGGCTGCAAGTTATTTTCCCTCTTCTATAGCCCTCTTTCTTTCATCTCCCAACCACAATTTTGTTTTGTTTTTTTCATATTTTTTCCTTTTGTGAGTAGCTGGCTTCCACTTATCATTTGTTTCCCCTCCTGACTAGTCTTGTGTCTAAACACCCTCTTTTATTGTACAAAATGAGGGAAATTTCCAAAACAAAAACAAAGTAACATCCTATTGTGTTGGGGATCGTGATTCACATCTTTGTATTTTGTTTTCTTCCCAGATACTCGCATTGAATCATTCTTTAGAAAGCTGTTCAAACTGTGAATTAAATTAAAGGGAACGCAAACCCAAAGAGCAATGTGGATTGAGTGAAAGCAGTAACATTAGTAGAACACATCAGTGAAAGTTTGAGGAAAATCGGGCAATCGATGCAAAAGTTATAGATTTTCAAAGTTTTGGTGTTGGAACTGCTGGGTAAGGAGACTACTAGAGGTTATGACGTATGAGTGGAATTCAATAAAAATTCATTTTTCATGAAAATTACACATTCCATCAACTTGATACTGACATATGTTAGGGGTATCACTTATTCCCCCTGCTTTCTGAAAGCGGTTAGTCAAGTACTCTTTAATTTTGCTAGAAAAGTGAATTTTTGTGGAATTCCTTTCATATTTTCTTCAGATTGTTGTCCACTCATACGTCATAACCTCTAGTAGTCTTCTCATCCAGCGGTTCCAACACCAAAACTTTAAAAATTCATAACTTTAGCATCGATTGTCCGATTTTCCTCAAACTTTCACTGATGTGTTCTATTAATGTTAACTCTTAATGTGCCAGGCCCAAAACCCCTAACGTGCCAGAGGTTTTTACTTAAGGCCAGAATGTATCGAAACTGGACTGACAATGTAATTTAAAACTGCCATATCTTTCAAACTATCGACTGTTTTGAATTGAGTTCTACACAACAAATATCAAGAAATGATTGTTTTTTCGTGCCATGTAGTCAGTTTTCCGTAATATCTATCTGAACTTGAAATATTGCAGAAATGAATAATATCATCAAAAAATTATTGGAATTTTTTGTGTAGTATGAAAAGAAAGAGTCAGTCGTGGTTTTTCTTCAATAGAACGCTCCCTTGACTCTGTGAGAAAGTTTTAGAGCTACATCTCCCGTTTCAAATGATAGCAAAATTGTCTTCTAGAATTGTATGATTCCAAAGATACAAGCGGTTTATTTTGTCTTAGCAATTTCTCTTTCTGCCTCAGTAATTCATTCCCAAATCTGAGTCCTTTAGTCCCAGATCCTGTATTTGAAACTAAAGTAATTGTCCCGGGCCCTGGAAAGTGTCTTTTGTCCACTTGAGAAGGAAGCACCCTCTAATCCTTCTTTTGTCTATGCGGACTACGGGCGGGCGCACTCTATTGAAATCGGCAGGCCTTTGTCAGCGAGGATTTGTGCGCGCGCAATTCCTTGGTAACGGCGGAGATCATCCGAGTACTGATTGAGTACAATACACACTAGCGGTTGCTAGGGGCAGCTTGAAGGATGAACATGACTCCTGATCGAAAGCGAAGATGCTGCCGTGATCTGACCGATAAAAGTGCACACGCCTTCCGGTTTTTATTTGTCTAACGCTGTATCAATCAAGAATGTTGATCCGATCAACCTATTGCCAGCCACTGTCCATCCGATCACAACATTACCAAAATATTATAACAAAGTTAATTCACGGTAGTATACCACTTTTGTGTTTATTGCCAATCCAGAGAAATCAAAGTAAAGTGGGTTTGGCTAGAAAACCTCAGCAAAAAAATCTCAGCACCACGAGGTCAGTCGCTCGGAGCAGCACACCACGTGCTTGTAAGCCCAGCGCTGGTGTTTGAAGCCATGTGCGTGCAACTGAAAAGCTCACCATTCATTTCATGATTCGGTAAAATAGCGCTACGTTGGGAGGAGCCCTCTCATTCTCGAAACGATCATCTCACTTTGAAATAGTAAAGTTCAATAGCGCTGTACTTGTGAACTATGCGGCCAGAGTTGTGAAGTAATTGAATCTTGCAAACGAATGAATTCAGTCAGATTTGAAATTTCCAAAAGCCCGATCAGAACAGAGAAAATAACAACGAATTGAGACAAGACACTAAAACATGACACAGATAAACAGTGGAAGGAAAGGCAGCTTTGCACATATCATGATGAAGGAGCGAACAATGCAATTACATTCAACAAAATCATTACGGTACAAATAACACTTAAAAAGAATCAAAAGCCCCCTGACAGTAGGCCTGATCTGCATAGCAAAATTGGTGACAAGAAGACAAAACTGTAGGTGCCGACAAGTATAAAATCACGTTTTACATTGCTGGTATGCTTTTTCAATGTTTGCTGTCTTTGATTGTCTTTAGTCTCATTCGCCGTGAAACATTTGATTATCTGAATATGACATTATTCAACGGCACATTCCATACTTTCACATGGCGTCAGAAATCTCTATAGCGCCTGCCAATATAGGTTTCATACCGAGCGATTTGTAACCATCAGAATTATTTTGAACGTTCATGGAAATCATAACATCGATCACTCTACTGTTGAAGTTCCTTCATTGGTTTATAATAGCCGATGGATGTTAGTTCCGTACTTGAATTCGTACCTTCATTGCGTTGTGACACAGTTTTCATGAAGCAGCATCATCCGACATTTCTTTCTTTCTTTTTTTTTGTGTGATCTCCAACACTGTTTTACTCCAAGGACTGAACAGCAGGATCTGAGTTTGAAGTTTTCAAAATCTGCATGCTAACAAATAGTTTGATGTTACTTTGCATCCTCTCTCTCTCTCTCTCTCCCTCTCTCTCTTATCTAAAGTCCTACGTAATAATAACTTTGATGGATTTGCTTGAGTTTGAACATTTTCCTCTTCACCTGCGACTCGGGGAAAATAACACGTTTCTATAAGAGGTAGGATAAACGATAAGCAAAGCTCAACAAATAACATAAATGCGTAAATATACTTTAATTCTGTGTCTCACTCATCGATGGATGTTTGGAAACCTATCAAATTATAGGTTTCGAGCTTCCTAAACAGTTGAAATCAAAATCAAACAAGAAAACCCGTTTGCGAATTTGATATTGGCTGTCTACGAATTACTGATCGAATTCTGTTCTACTTTATCGAGACTGTGCTGTAGGGATTGTGTCTGCATCATTGCTTGGCGATAAACGATACAGCTTCGATTTTTGTTATCATGAAATGATAAATAATTATTGATCATTTTGCGTGGTTGAGTAAACAATTTCTATAATACACCAATCGACTGTCGATGGTTCTTTTTTGTTTGTTTTGATTTTGTTTTTGTTTTTGGGCAAAAGAAATAAGATAAATATTCTTGACGTTCGCAACGATTCTGGTCGCTAATTCGAGAGTACGTAGTTAGAGACATTTACTGTTCCCATAGCCAAGGTTATTTACACGCTATTTATAGCCGGAAAGCTACAAGAACCAAAACATCCTCCAAAATACGGCAGGACAATGACAAATTTTACGGATACGGAGATACGCTCAATGCGTGAAAACTAGTTTTCTTCAAAATGTATAGAGAAAAGAAGAAGCAACATAATAAGAGAGAAGGCATGCCGAAAGAGGTACAGTATGAAGACCAATTGAAGAGAAACCCTCAAAGAAAAAAAATGCAACCGTGGACGCAAGCACAAAAACAAAAACCAGTACATGGAAAACAACATAGTTTGACTGATTTTCACGTGCACATCGTCACATACATATAGAAAATCAGGCTCTATAATGTACTTTCATATCGGTGGAGTAAAACCAATACAGCCAGTTTGCGCTAAAATTACAGTTCCAGTCACTTTCGTAAGTTTGAGAAAAAAAAATCGGTTTTGGGTCAAAACCAGTGTTGATTAGTATTTGTACTATTTGCATGTCGTCGCTCAAAACAACAGCTCTATTCGCTCTTTGCGAACGCTGCCTACAATTTTTAAACTGAACTAAGCAAAATAATGTTCATCTTTTGCGATCTATATTTTGTCTGAAATTCCGAAACACTAGATTTCTACTTTGAATTTCATTTCGCTTCGAACTAGGAGAAGGTAATCACGCCAAAACAAACTACGAACTACGTGTGGTACCAAGCGGCATAGTTTACAGGTCTACTTTCCGTTCACTGCACACGTGCATAAGACAAGAACAAAAGCGTCTTCTTCTTTTGTATGCTAGCGTGGGGACGATTAGTGAAGTTCACCAAAATAAAAGGATGAAAGACTTGACCGACGAACGCAAGCTTACCGTCTTTGAGGGACAAAATCAAAGCAGCTTCCCGCCGGACAGCATCCAAGCGGAACAATACAACTGGAACCGCATAGGCAATACACGCAGATTAAATAGCATACACACGCGCGTGGTTTACCAATGAGACTTTTGATCTATACACATCTCGCAGAGGGTGCGCTCGCTGCGGATTTTCCCGACGCGAAAAAAATACATCTAGCCGAAAAATCACGTATTTACTCAAAATTTTCCAATGTAAGCATACTCATATTTTTGGTGAAAACGATGGCTATGCTAGTCAGCTACCAGTACATATCATTGTCAGTTTCTTGGTGTAACACATTATGGTACCATAAGAACTTAAATAATCAATGTTTTTCGCGCTCTTCTTTGTCGCCGATCGGCGACCATGGCACGTCAGCACTAAGGTCGCCGTTCGGCGACCATGGCACGTTAAGAGTTAATGCTTTTACTCAATCCACATTGCTCTTTGGGTTTGCATTCCCTTGAACCCACCAAAACATATATATAGGCCTACAGACATCTTTCAATAGCTTATATCTTTGAATACAGGCATCTATAATATTGCATCTTTTACTGTTGCGATTTGCCTGCATAAAGATTCTTGCAGCTGTTTGTGCTCGTATAAAACCGATATACCGACCATATGTTATAAGCCCCAATGTATTTTTTTACCCAGGCAAGAGTATTCCCAAAGAAGCAATAAAAACACAAAAGTGACAATTGAAAAATGTTACAAAAAAACTTTTAATTGTCAAGTTAGCTTTTAATCAAACTGTTAATCTGCTTGCAGTTGAGATGCAAGGTTTGTTATGAGGAATTTCAACCAATCATGGGCTGTTTCTTTTTTTTGAGGGGGGGGGGTTTGAATGATTATGCAGAGAATTTTGGTTTCATGCTTGCTGTGCAAATGAAAGTCCACCGTAACGGTAGTGAAAGTCAAGAATAAAGAGGAAGCGGAAGAAAAGGTGGGGGGGGGGTCGTCTTAATTAGGTCATGTGATCCTTGGCTTCACAAAGGATATCCTGGAGATACCCTGGGTGCTATCACCCTGGCTCTGGCCTACCCTGGACGCAGGGATCACCTTTTGATTCTTCTCAAATTCTTGCTCATTTTCTCAGCCGTTATATACATCTCCGATGATACAGGGGGATCCAGTTCATTGGAGAATATTGTAGAATAGGCCCTGTAACCAGCTCTCCCTTTCAGAGATAACGGTGAATGGGTCAATGGGTTTACAGTCAATAGCAGTGGCCGAGGGGTGCTCAATACAATGTCTAAACGAAAACAACACTTGAATTTCAACAGGTTCGTGGTATCGTAGTGCAAAATATAGATAGATAGATAGTGAAAGTTAATGGCAGATAGCAGCTGCCATTCTGTAGTGGAGGCCGGAGCATGTGGTAGGTATGCCTATCGTAATATAGTGATGTTTGCTTGTTTTCTTGTAAGCTTGTGGAGAGGCAGTTGGTTTCATGTGGACAGAGAACTTGATGTAAAAGGAAATGTTAACTTGTTATTCTTGAGATTTCACTAGTATTGTGTGATCATGATTCCACTTTACAAGAGTTTTTCCTTTTTTTTTTCTCTCTCTCTTTCTTCTCTTCATCAAAGATCTTTCTACCTTGAGTAGTTAAAGATCTTGTTTACCTTTGGGAACAGTCATTTTAAAAATGTCAAGATATCACTTTTGATGCATATGTGTAGGTCAGTTGTATCACAAGACATCCTACCACATAAAATTTTTGCAATAAAGCTTAAAATATATGGAGATATCACCTTTTTTCTCATTAAACCATAACTGTAGACGGTTTAGTCCAGAAACATTTTTATTATAACTGTTGTTCACATTTTGTATGTATTTAACAATACTTGACATCGATTATACTGCTTCAAATTTTTACATTGGTTGTTTCTATCCCTAACTCATAATTTAATCCCTAACTCATAATTTAGAACTATTTTGAAGCACTAATGCTGGGTTTTTGTTTCATCTGCAAATGGTAAATTATGTCTTTAAACTTGAAGCAAGAGGGTAGGGCCTACTAGGCAATAAGGAGAACTGTGTCTGGGACATTTACCAGGATTGCTGGAGAAAAAGAAAAAAAGAGAAGGGAGAGGTAATTGATCACCATAACAGGCCATGACCTTTACCCCTTGACCTCAGTGATACCCTGGGGCTCCAAACAAATCTCTCCAGAGAGCGTCTGGGGACAGCTATTTTTGGAAACAAGCTTGGGTGAAGGCCACTGGCTTTAGAGAGAAATTCTGTGATTTTTTTTTTTTTTTTTCCATGGAGAAAATCTGGCAAGCTACACACAAGATCAAGCAGTGCAGAGCTAGTTGTGTGTATCCCTGTGTGTCCAAGTGTGTGTGTATTTGTTGTGTTGAGAGTGCATCTAGTCTGTGGGCTGTGTGTGTATGTGTTGTTGTTGTGTGAAACTTCCAGTGTACGTGGAGAATCTCACATACAGTTAGGAATACATGAGCAAAGAACACGTGCTTCAGAAAGTTTCCTGCCAAGAAGCATGCAGTAGATCTCTACACTTCAAAGAATATTTCCTGCGCAGCTGCGCACATGGGTTGTTTACAGCTTGTGGAAGCGTGGTCTGTGCATCTTTTCTTCATCAAGCAGAGTTTCCCTTATTCTGGACTGACATTTTGGACCCGCGAAAAGTGGAAAGTGCCAACATAAAAACGTAGAGTCTATATTTTGGACTGATGTAAAATTACTGCAGAGAGAATCTTGCGGATCAAAACTGTACATTTGTATAGACATTCAGCATTTTAATACACTCTTATGCAGTTGAGTGTGACTAGGGCAGGATTATAGGCAGTGAAGCGGACTTTGCACCCTGAAGGTCAACATATTCAGGCTGAGGTTGTCTGTTTGTCAAGGGGACTTTACCTGCAGTTTGCTTACCTCGAAAGCAAATTTTGAGCGAAAACAAACTTATGCGTGTGAAGACTCGCGATGTCGTACTTTCATCGATTTGTGACATCCACCTACATCGGATCCTCTCTCCCCTTTTGAATCTTATCTGCCTACGAATCATCGGCTGTTAGCTTTTTTTCAGCAGGGCTCTCTTCGCAGCCTTGCGACAGTGGCTGATTCATTACACCGCCTTAATCTGGGAGACGAGGGAATCTCTTCTCATTTATGAGCTAAGTTTTTGCTGGTAGGGGCCTCTTTTCCGGTAATGTGACCGTATTACTGGGAATACTCAGCAGGGTTGTTGCTCTGCTCTGTCGTGCCTTCTGTGGTGGGAATGAGCCAAGCTGTTCACAGGTGTTATTTGTAACTTGGCTGGTGTGCTCAGTGCTGAAATCCAGCGGATGCGACTATACTTACACTATGATACAACAGTTGGTTCTGACTGTAGTGTTGAGTCATTTGCCCTTCAAACAGAATTAGAAAAATTCTAACTA
Source organism: Diadema antillarum (assembly GCF_040938485.1). Lineage (NCBI taxonomy): Eukaryota > Metazoa > Echinodermata > Echinoidea > Diadematoida > Diadematidae > Diadema > Diadema antillarum. The sequence continues at coordinate 685,880 of NW_027271023.1, forward strand.
CAATTCTGCAAGGAAAGAGTGTTGGACCAGAAACGAGAAGCGAGTGATGTGCTCATGACGATTTCGACTTGCAGCAGCTAGCCTCGTTCTTGAATACAGTTGTCAGAACGCAGTCAACGATGTGCCAGTGAAGTGGATGAGACGACACTGAGGAGACTTTAACTACCTCCAATGCATGGTTGATGATACGAGCTGAGAGTTTAGGGAGTGCAAGTGTTAAATAGAGGTTCTACCTGTATACTGCACATCATACTGTGAAGGTTACTTTCTGATTTCAGTGCAACCAGACCCCATCACAGCGCTGCGCTGCTTACTGCACGTAGACCAACCCTCTTTCTGTTCATCCGTTCTTGGACTATTTGCCTTGCCCTTAGTGAACTTTTACTTTATATTCGCTGGATTTATAACTTGTTCGGACAATTTTGCTTGCTCTTGACTTATTAAAAAAAGGAGTTGCACCAAGTTCTGGTCTAGAGGAGAATTACTCATGTACCTGACCTGAAGTATACATCAGCTGGGTCAGAGTGTTTAACTGGAAGTCTAACAACTATAAAAGGAGTAAACTATTAAACTATTGTTTGTTTGGAGAAATTTGCACTTATTCATTTGCAGCCATGATGAATCCATGGAGAATAACGGAGGAAGAGGTGAGGATAATCATTAAAAAAAATGTCTGTTATTCTGAATGCCTGCTTTCGAATGATTGACATTTTACTTATCCTTTAATTCAATTCAATTCAATTCAATTCAATTCAATTTTATTTCACACACCATTCTCATGTGTCACAAACCCCTTGTGGGGACAAGTACATTGCTTAGTATAATTACAAAAAATTGAACAAGGTTGATATTTACATGGAATGTTGCGTGGGGGACCTTGAGAAAGCACAGCTTGTTAAACAAGGTCCCCTCAAAAAAGAAATAATAAATAATAATCACTAAAATTAAGTTGAGTTAGGTTTCCAACACTTCTGTAAAAATAGATAACAAAAGTAGACAACATTACAAACAATAAGACATATAAGAGCGTGATAATTTACAGTGCACTCCCGTTACAACGAAAAGGCAAAAATGTCTCCGAAATGTTTCTGTTAAACATGATATATTCGCGGCATGAAAGTTTTGTGAATTGGAGCCTTTTTTGTGACATGAAATTTTCGGGAATTGCCACTGGCATTCCATGCATATATAGTGTAGACAAGAACTTTCGCGTGTATTCTAATTTTGCGAATCTTGGCGCTCGCGAAATTCGCAAAATTGAAATGCACACGAACATTCCTTATTTTACAGTATGTCATAGACACACAATCGATTAATGTGTTTTCATTGATACATACAAATGTATGGTGTAGCATGTGTAAAGTGCTATTCCAGTATTGGCCTCATAGAGCAGTGCAGGTAAATTGTGTCCACTGCGTTTGGGCACAATACAGTTTTCGTTCATGTTACAATTTTTAAATGTTTTGATTTCAACAAGATTACTATTTTTTTCTGTTGCAGGTTCATTGGAACAATAATATAAAAAGACCATGCACTGTTTATAGCCACTATTGAAATTATAGATTTCTCATTGGCACAAATAGCACAATTTTCTTCAGGACTGTGCCCCTCAGAAAATAAAAGTGTTGTTGCCAACATACATGTAGGATCCATAATTTCAAGTGTAGCCTCTCCGTGCCTGGTTTGTTTACTGAACATAGATAAAACTAGACATTGATCATTATCATCCATGACAGTAAAAATGAAATAGGGTAGCAATCACCATACATAACACACATTCACATGGAAATGGTACAGTTGATGTAATATAGATGGTATTTTGTTCATTTAGAAATAAGTTTTAGTATGTTTTGGGTTTGTTTGGTTATTGTTAGCTTTGTTTGCTTTGTTTACTTATATTCTAGGAGTAGGCCTACTGTATTCACAAAATTCCATCTGTCACATTACCATACAAGTTGTATTTATGTAAGTGAAGCAATTGTACCCATTTCAAATGGCAGTTCATTTTTTTGTTCCCATTCGGCATTCAGCAATTTAATCAATATGAGCAAGACTTGTTAACCCGTTGAGGACGGGCTGATTTTGCGATAACACGCATTTCCCGTAGAGACCTGCCTGAGTACTGTAAACGCGGAATATTTCGCGAGGTTTTTATTTTCACGATTTTCGCGAGTCAGGTGCTATTCGCGAAATTAAAAACACGCAAAAATATTGACTCTGATCCCGATGTGGTATGTGACATACGCGTGTACATTTCTCCGTTCAGTGCAGGACTCAACGATCACGGATTTAACCACTCGCGAAATCGTCGGGAATTCCTGATTCACGAAAATTTAGACTCGCGAAATATATGGCGTATACAGTATCTAGGGCCTACACGGGACTCGTCTTCAATGGGTTATGAAAACAGATTTTTTTTTCATATCACGCGTTGGATATTAGTGAATGTAGCATGTATGGTTCGCTGCTTTTACACAAAAGTTTGAAGAAAGACATGACTACAAATATGAATGGAGGGATTGGATGAAGAAAATATTAAGAAAATGGAAAATGCATTTTCTTTATTCGACCAATATTTATACAATCGAGAACACGTAACTCTGATTTTTTGTTTTGTTTTGAATGTAAGGAAGTAAGATCAGTTCGTCACAAACTCCTGTTCTGTGCAGTTATTTGATTATGCCAGATTTATGGTCTGCATCACATTTGACTGTGCATAATCACTTGATGAGGATAAGAATGAAAAGAAGATAAACTCTTTCCTTCTCAAAATCCATGCACGGAATGAATTTCTAGCTGGGCATTATTTAAGTTTTATGTAAGTCTCCAACAAGGGCTAATAATGCATTCTGCTCCATTGCCTGTTATATTAGTACGCTTCGTTGAGAAGGGTACACAGAAAAGTTGACCTCGTCCAATTTGCAGACACAGGATTGTCTACAAAAAAGGGGGAGGGAGGCGTGTTACATTACCACCACCAGACATGGTGAATTGGCCAGGAATAGCATTGCCCCAGGCTTGTGTTGTCCTTCCATGGACTTATGAATGGGACTGATCAATGCACTCTTCTTGTGTGTATTTTTATGTCCCTTTGTGCTGTGTGTGTGTTGCGTCTGTGTATTGCATATCATATGTGTGTGTGTGTAATGTATGTGTAGTGTGTGTATATGTGTTGCGTGTTTGTGTCTGTACTAATTGTCCTAAATCAGTGACCCATGCAATTCCCAGGTCTGCCACAAATCCAATATCATCAAAAGATGGAACTCCTCTAGTATCGACTGTCTATGGAAAGCCTATCCCATTTCGCTGTCTTTTTTCCTACAATATGCCATGTATGTCGGTAATGTGTTGTTGTTAATGAGCGTGTTTCTACTGAGCGACGAAAATTCGAGGTGATGCCAGCCGATGTGTGGTGATACCGGCCGATGCCGGCCGATACCGGCCGATGCGTGGTGACACCTCGAATTTTTCCTCAGTAGAAACAGATCGGGTAGTGGCCGATGCCGGCTGATGTGAGGTGCTCCGTCGTCCATCTATTGAGGTGGTCGATGCGAGGTGACGCGAAGAACGATTCTCAGTAGAAACACACCGGGTAGCGAAATTCGTGGTGTATCGGACGTCTAGAATTTCTCCCCGCGCTTTTCAATCGGTTCATCGCACACACTCCTTCGACACATGTGTACAAAATACGTGTGTACACACAGCGACCGTGTTCGCATCATGCTTTGTTTGTACCAACTCGCTTGTGTATGTGTTACAGGCCCTATACGTTACGTTACATGTGAATTGTGGCGTGGCATTCATCGTCTATTGTTCGCGTGATTAACAGCCTAACTTATTGCATTACTAAGCCCTCATCACTTACTTGATTTTACACCGCGTTATTTCATTTTATTGTCTCGAATCGCGAGAGTACGACATTAGTATGTCGCAGCCTTGAGAAAATCTCAGCTGGACCCTCGATCTCCAAAGATTTCTCATCAGTCAGTGGCAGGATACCAGTATGTTAGTTCGGGGTATATTGGATGGGAAGACGAAGAGAAATGGCTAATCAAAAAATAGCCGACGCAGTTGTAGCAAAGCAGGCAGGGTTCGGATCATACATATTAACAGGCAGTGCGCGCGTGACCCAAATCTGTGACTTAAAAATACCTGACTTCCGGAATCGCCGCATTTGCACGTCACCTTTGCATCACCTCGTATTTTAACGCTCAGTAGAAACAGCTCGAGTGGTCGTAAAATATGAGGTGCTGTGTTGGACAAAATTTGTGGCGATGCCAGGGATGTGAGGTGCTCTCAGTAGAAACACGCGCATTGTCCTAAGAAACACTGCCAGGCTAGTCCATACTGCAGTAGTGCCTTTATTTTACAGAGCATGTAAGCATAAATTCCTGTGAATTTGCTCTTTGTGTGTGTGTGTGTGTGTGTGTGTGTGTGTGTGTGTGTGTGTGTGTGTGTGCTGGTTTTAAATCTGAGGGTATGTGTAGAGAATTTGCCAGCCTTCATCGTAATCTACCATACAGTGAGGAGACTGAAGTATAGAAGAAAAAAAAACAACTTAATTTTTGGTATTTTCCACTGTTGATTTTGTTGTCCATATTTATAAACCTTGTGGCCTTGCACTGTAAAATTTTTGTAATTTTTTATGTTGATGTTTTGATTTTTAAGTTACATATCATTCAGTTGTGAATATTTATACGCTGTTCGAATATTCATTTGAAGAGGTTGTGGGAGCCTTGGTTTCAGATTTTCTGGTATTCAGCCAGATTAGTGTCTCCAAAAAAACGTTAGCAACATTGAGTGAGCCTGCAGCCCAAGCAAAGATAGAATTTACTTTAGTAAAAGGGAGTTTTCTATAAGCCTGCATTTATCTAATCTATCTCTCTCTCTCTCTCTCGAATCATGTTTCAAAATGTGTTTCGAAAACCGTTTATGAATGCGGTTTGAAATGCGATTCTCGGGTACCCTCGTGTATCTGAGGCTGTGTTTATCAAAAAAATTTTTGAGGCAGAATCACAATCCTAAACACGTTTGAGGCATTTTCAGGGGTTAGATAAACGCAACTGTGTTTTCAAATGTGTTTAGAAACGCTGTTTTGAAACGCCTTTCAGACCACAATCGGCATTCTGTGAGTAGATAAACGCAAAGCCATTTTGAAACATTTTATATCTCAAGGTCAAATTCCAGCTGTTTCCGGTTGTGCTCTGTACCCATTATTTGTGTGTGACTGATGAGGCATGTTTGGTAGTACGCATTTGACCTTTACTTCTTGGGTCAAACGGCGCAAAGCAGCTGTGCAGTGACAACACTCCAATCACGATTGTATGATGGTTAGATAAATGCGGCACCCTGAAAATCGCGTTTCAAACCATTTTGGCAAACACCATTCCAAACGCGTTTTGAAACGTGATTCTCTCTCTCAAGTTAGATAAACGCAGCCTAAACCGTCATATAATGGCGACTATAGGGTTGTCACTGCGCAGCTGCTTTGCGCAGTTTGACCCGGGACGTGGAGGTCAACTGCGTACCACCGAATATGCCTTCATCATTCACGCAATCGGAAACAGGTGGATGTTGACCTGGGCAGCTCGGAGATAGAAATTATGCATTTCAAAATGGTATTGCGTTTATCTAAGTCTGAGTACTCGCAGAAAGACCATCGTGGTCTCAAAGGTGTTTCAAATCGGCACTTCTAAACTCGTTTGAAAACACGGTTTTGTTCTATCTATTGCCCCAGAATGCCTCAAACACGTTTTGTATTGTGATTCTGCCCCAGAAAATTTTTAGAGAAACGCACCGTAAATGATTCAACAACAATGGAGAATCACAATTTTTTAGGTGTTCTGATAGGCTTTGTATGCCAGAGGGACCCAGCATTAATTGTAAAGAGACACCAACTAGAAACAGTAAAGCAAACTTGCTGGTCTACATTCAGGTATTTTCATAACATCTTACTCCAGAGTATCCTGTAACAGACATGTGATGCCACTGAGTTTTTACTCATTTTGTTCACTCAGTATTTTGACTTCTTTTCCTCACTGATAATAGAAACTTGGCACAGCTCCTTTCATTCCTAGGACTTGTTATCATAAATGTGACTAATTGTTGACTTGAGCATTCTTTTGGGTATCCAGCAACCCTACTAGATGGGGGTGAAAATGTGATTTGTTATGCTGTAAAGAGCACTTTTTAAAGATTGGTGGGAAAGATTACGATCAATGAACGTTTTATGTGCATAATGTAGTACTACAGTGTAGTGGTGTTAGTAATATAACAGATTTTAAAAGTTGAGCATGTATTGTGATGTGTACGTTGATGCTGAGATCGGGATTCAGGAATGTTCTACACATTGCATCGTGATTAAGAAATGAATATGAAAACAAGACAATACAAAGTGATGCATCCTCCACCTTTTTGGTGGTCAAAGTGCAGAAATGCAAGGGACGATTTTCAGTAGAAACAGTGACAAAATTTGTGGTGTCCTTGAGTCTCAAATTCTTAGTAAAGATCCCACGTGTTATTCAGTTGGTCATCACAATGATCCGATCTGTGACCTTACGATACTGGACTTTCTGGCTCACTGCACTTTGTAAGTTCCCTCACTTGACCCTGCCATATCCACGTAACGTAAAAGCTGTTATGTTCACGAGGGTTCAAGTGTCACGAATTTCGCGAATCACTATTGGGCAGCGAATTTAACAGTGTAACACAAAAATATCGCCACTGGATGTAGATTGCATGAAATTTGCAGCGCGAACGGACGGGCATTAGCGCTCTTATGATTGCAAAAACAACATCTCGCAAAAAAGTCTGTGACCCCCTCATTTGCAAAAATATCTATAAGCAGAAATAACAGCTTTTACAGTATTTTGATTGCTCAGTAGAAACCTTTCAGGTCGTATTAAAACAAGAGGTGATGCAAGTGACAAAATTTTGCAATGATGCGAGGTAATACGAGGTAGAAGCACACTGTATGAATATGTACACGTAATTCAAGAACAAGTCACCATTCAACACACTTGGTAGTATTTCTGTATACGTTGAATATTTTGCGAGGTTTTTACTTTCGGGAATTTTGCAAGTCAGGTCCTCCTCTTCACGAATTTAAAGACACACAGAAAATATTGACTTTGATCCCGACGTGAGTGTGACATGCACGCATACATATCTCTGTTCAGTACTGTACTCCACAATCACAAATTTAACCACTCCCGAAATTGTTGGGAAGTCCCGATTCACAAAAAATTAGACTCGCTAAATATATCGCATATACAGTAACCCATCAATTCCCAGGAGATATTTTGCTGCAGAAATCATCTTGCCATTAAATGGGCACCCCTAAATTTGACAGCATATCCTACAAGTGTATAGTGGAGCTGGTTAATTGTATTGAATCTGCACAACTTTACAATTTACAGAAATTACCGGTGAGCAAAAAGTTATAAGTCTTCTGAAGTATGTTACTAATAAAAAAATAATTTTTGAATATAGCAAGTACTTGGAAAGCTTTTGACCATTCTTCAACTTAAACAATGAGATATGAACAGCCAAGAGCTCAAGTGAAAAAGAAGCTCTTCCTCTAACTTGTGAAAGACTATCAAAGGTATAATTTGCCATTTGCAGATTAAACAAAAACCCTGCATTAGCGCTTCAAAATAGTTCTAAAATGTGAAGTAGGGATAGAAACAACCAATGTAAAAATCTGAACCAGTATAATCAATGTATGGGTATAATTTGCCATTTGCAGATGAAACAAAAACCCAGCATTAGCACTTCAAAATAGCTCTAAAATGTGAGTGAGGGATAGAAACAACCAATGTAAAAAATTTGAACCAGTATAATCGATGTTAGTAAAGTATTGTCAGATATACAAAATTTGAACAATAGTTACAATAAAAAATGTTTCCAGACTAAACTGTCTACAGTTATGGTTTAATGAGAAAAATAGTGATATCTTCTTATATTTTAGGCTTTATTGCAAAAATTTTATATGGTAGGATGTTTTGTGATACAATTGACCTACACATATGCATCAAAAGTGATATCTTGAATATTTTTGAATCACTGCTCCCAAAGGTGTACACAGTACCTTTAATGAATGTTAGACAAACTTTTAAATGGTAAGCAGATGCAGCACCAAACTCACAGAAATGTAATTTCTTGAATTGAATGCATTATTGTTCATTTAGGATGCCTTTTCTTCTGACTATTAAAACTTCCAACGTTGAAATTGTGCCAAGCTCAATATTGCATTTTCACCGCTTCCAGGGTAGATAACGGGTAACTACCGGTGCTTTCTTTAGAGCCGAGGCTCGCACTAAGAGCTTGACATTTCTCAGCGGAATAATCCCTCCTGTGTTACTAATGGTCTGAATAGAGATAAGTGGCTCGGAGGCAGACTTTATTGTGTAGTACCCTGTGGTATCTTTCTTTCAATCCAATGAAAACACCAACCTGGTAATGCATGCTGTAATAATCATGGCCTGATCTGAATCCAATGCTCCCACTTGCATGCCATAGCTTCAAATTGACAGATCTGTGGCACATGAAAATTAAACAAAGGTAGCTGAGGGGTTACCATGGAGACCAAGGTCAGTGAAAATGAGGATGGAGTAGGGAGTGAGGGGTAAATGTTAACCTGACCAATGCTGATGACATAGATGTATTATTGAAACCCAGAATAACATTTTCTTTGTTTTCTGAAAGCTTTTGTTTGATTTTTCAACCAAAGGCATACATTTTGTATTATATGTCACCCAATTTTGTTTCCTGTGTTTCATAAGCTAACATTATCGTCTTTTCTTATTTAGCAAAAAAGGGTTGAGTGTGTTTGTGAGATGTTCTTCCTGCGTGGGCTGAACTCTTTGAATCCCTCTCGATCTATATGTTGCTGCTATCCTTGCATTACTTTATTCGCTTCCACACCTGTTTGCGAATACTTATTCACACCTGTTTGCGAGTACTTGCTTTGTTTCCTTCCTTTTCATGATCCCTATGTTAGTTTCTTCTCTCTCTCTCTCTCTCCCTCTCTCTCTCTCTCCCTCTCTCTCTCTCTCTATTTTCTGGTTGTCCTCTTTTTATTTCTTATCCGCTTCTACACCTGTTCGCGAATATTTATTTATTCTAACATCTCCTATTCAGCTCCCTCGGTGTTTCTTCTTTTTGCTTTTTTCTCATTCTGTTTTCGAAAACTGACAGCCTTGATTTTTTTTTTTTTTTTTTTTTTGGGGGGGGGGGTAACACTGCACATCACGCTGTTCGCATTATGCTGGGTTTTACTTTCTCATATTAAACTTTATTTGCAGTTGGATGAAATTAATTTGAATATATCTGTATGACTGCATTCATTTCCAGTTGCTGGTTTTTTAATCCAATACGTATTTATTAATTTGAAAATATTTAAAGATTTTTAACACCATAATGTGTGAATTATGAATATTATGTACATTGTATGTGAGGGTGTGTGCAATATTCTCTTCTGTTGATGCCTTTATCTTTGTTGTTAAAGTTGGTGTTATTAATTTTTATGATAATGTAATTATAGTGTGGCATTTTTTTTCGGGGGGGGGGTTGTCAATATGAACCAGTTGTTGTGTAAAGTGTCAGTTTGTTTTATTTCTTTTTTTTATGTCTCCCTGTAAAGTTGTAAAGCTGTAAAGTTTGATGCACACATTGGGGATTAAAGGTTTAGTTTACCTTTGTTTGGGAGCAGTGATTTCAAAATTGTTCAAGATATCACATTTGATGCATATGTGTAGGTTTGTCGTATCACAAAACATCCTACCATATAAAATTTTCACAATAAAGCCTAAAATATAAGGAGATATCAGAATTTTTCTCTATAAACCATAACTGTAGACGGTAGTCTGGAAGTATTCTTACTATAACTATTGTTCACATTTTGTGTATTTAACAATACTTAACATTGATTATATGGATTCAAATTTTTACAGTGGTTGTTTTTATCCCTAACTCACATTTTAGAACTATTCATAAGCACTACTGCTGGGTTTTTGTTTCATCTGCAAATGGTAAATTATGCCTTTAATGAGGGCACTTTAAAAAAGAGTGACATTAGTGCATCTTTGATAAAATGCAGATGGGGTGTGGAGGAAAGTTACATAACATCACTGGGGCGACAAGACCTCATATCTACAAAATGTCAAATGTTCAGGAGAGAAAAATCAAAACAAAACGAAACAAAACATGGCAGCCAAAGCATGACATCAAGACAGCTAGGATTTGGACAGGACATCAGATTATCTGACCATCAATCCAAAAGAGTCATTTTCACAAAAATTTGAGATACAAGGTCTTGTCACCCCAGTGACGATAAATCTCATTAATTTGCCAACTCGTTTGTGTGCGTGTGCGTGAGAGAGAGAGAGAGAGAGCATCCAGTTATTGTTAATTTAGTAAAATATATTAAAATTGTTAATTTCTATTTCCAAGTATAGAATGCTACACACTATAATGTGTATATCAACTATTTTTAAAAACTTTGTGCAGTAATACCAAATTGAATTGCTGCTGTTGGTGGTATAGGAAGTGAATACATATTATTAGCAAAAAGAATTAGTCTGAATTTTCGTCAGCAGTATCATTCAGGGAGAGATGAAGATAAAACAGCCATCCAGCCAGGGAGTAATATATCAAGGGGTAATATATAAAAGTAATGAGAACTGAAGAAGAGATAGAGAGAAAGAAAAAAATCATTGCGAGACAGCGGATATGATTTTATGAAAGATTATGAATGATGGGCAAGGAAATGAATGTGCACATACTTATGAATAAATTGATGGATCGATGAATTAATGCATGGATGGATTCGAAAGGATTCGAAAGCATCGCAGAATAAGTAAATGGACTTCCTAATGAAGTCCTGATATAGTACAGACAACATGAACTTATGAAAGTTTATGAATATATGAAGAAAGAGATGACAAGATATAGATGATGGGATTTAAGTCAATCAAAAAATGAATTGATTCACAAAGAAGAATTAGGGAAAAGAAAAGCATCAAAGCATCCAAAAGATGAAATAGGGTAGTAAAAGTTGATACATCATATCTGACTTCATGAAAGGTTATCTTATAAGATTTTTGAAAGATGATTTTGCTGGAGAATGAATTCAGAGATCAATTAATTGATGCCAGTATATATGAAAGAAGCGAGATGTGCTTCTTCGTATCCATAATCTTCATTATAATAGGTAGATGTTTGGCCAGGACATGGTACATCCCACAGCCTTCTCATTTGCAGCCATACAGGTCTTTATTAGAAATGAAGATGTGAAAGTATCAAAGCATCTATAAGACAGCTGAATAAATTACAGATGGCGTCGTCTACATGTATGCTACCAGTAAAAGGCTTCTAACGGTTTAAAGAAATAGCATGTATATCTATAGGTGGAGATAATTTTGCAGGACTTGCACTGGCCTACTCCACATTAAGCCTGTGATACCCAAAGGCGAATCTAGATCATGTACACACACAGTCAGTGATATTCTGAGATTCCTTCTCTGAAGGTTAAACTGTTCTGTTTACCAACAAATTATAATATTATTTGCAATGCATGAAAACACAGTGAGGGTGGACTGGCACACCTGCGTACATGCTAATCGGATTTGTCTAATTTGCTGGTTCGCAGCATCAGTGCAGTTTCTACAGTTTGTACGCTCACCTGCCCCACAGAGCAAGAGGATTATGTGTGGGGCTCTATTGGTCAGGGGGGCATTGGTCTTCCATTCACACAGGCTTGCACTATTGGATGAGGGTCAAATCTCGCAGATGAATGGAGTCCTGTGTTAAAGGCATTGTTTACCATTTGAAGATGAAACAGAAACCCAGCTTTTGTGCTTCAAAATAGTTCTAAAATGTGAGTTAAAGGGATGCAAACAACCAATATTAGAATGTAAATCAGTATGATCAATGTTAATCACTATGATCAATGTTAAGTATTGTTAAATATGCAAAATGTGAACAATAGTTAAACAGTAAAATTGTTTCTGGAATAAACTGCCCACAGTTATGGTTTATTGAGAAGAACAGTGAAAGCTCCATATATTTTAGGCTTTTTTTTTTGCAAAATGTTTTATGGTAGGATGTTTTGTGATACAACTGACCTACACATATGCATCAAATGTGATAACTCGAACATTTTTGAAAGCACTGCTCTCAATGGTAAACAGTACCTGTAATGTGTAGGAGAATGCCTGGAAATGACTTGGATGCATTTAATGTCTTCATCTTGTCTTCCTATATTACTCACCCTTCTCTGCCACGTGATATTCCACCCAGAATATTCAATCAAATGTACTTTAACTAAATAATCTTCTTAGATTAGATAAAATACATATGCCATATATTTCGCGAGTCTACATTTTCACGAATCAGGAATTCCCGACAATTTCGCGAGTGGTTAAATTCGCGATCGGGGAGTCCTGTACTGAACGGAGAAGAGTACACGCGTACATCACATTCACATTGGGATCAGAGTCAATATTTTCGCATATCTTTAATTTCACGAATAGCACCTGACTCATGAAATTCGCGAAAATAAAAACCTCGTGAAATATTCGGTGTATACAGTAATCAAGACTAAAACCATTCTTTGTTTTTTCCAATGAATGGGCAATGTGTGCAGTCATTATAAAAGTGTAGCCTTAGGCCTAAGCCAGAAAATCTATAATAAACAGTATCATGTACTTGAAAATATCTCCTTTTTGTTTAAATTATGTGGTGCTATTTAATAAATGTATTTTTGTACTCACTGGTATAGTAAGTGCCCACTGGGTTTGAGTTCATCACAGCATTTAGAGTATCAAATAGAGTGATTAATGGCTGTTAATCCTGATACTGATAAAATATTACTGTTAGTCTCCATGCGGAACCCTTTTTTTTTTCTTACAGAGAAGTGTATTGATATGAAGAAAAAAAAATGATAAGGTTACAGTGAGCAGTCCCAACTGTAATGTAGGCCTACATGTTTGTGTAATTCTGAAATTGTTTACCTTTTTTTTTTTTCAAAGGAGACTTAATTTGCCTAGTACAAACCGACCCGTAATGAGACCAGCAATGGACTGACCTCGTAAATATTCAATAAGCATCAATTATCCATTTCAGCCATTTGTTTTGTAGAGTGCTTACTCGCTGGCACACAGGACACACACTCACACAAGAGGTCCTGCTGTGCACAGCTTCCTCATAATTGCTCTCTTAGCTAGCCTTGCCTCAAGGCTTAAATGTTTTCACAGCATTGTTCAAATACATTGTAGTTACATTTTTTCATAACTTCTCTCCTTAAAAACCAAACAAACAAACACACAAAACACACAAACAGAAATGAAAATTGAAGCTTGTTCAATAATGAATGCTTGCAGATGATATCATTTTTAAGGGGTGATAACATTTTGTCCTGAAAACCACATCATAAGACTTCATATTTGTTTAAATTGTGCTTCAGCCCCCAAAGGGTATCAGAGGCATTTTAAGTTTGTGTTGGTGTATGTGTGTGTATGTGTGCAATAGCCGTGTGCACAAACCCCAAACCTTCTTAAACATGATTAGAGAAAAAAGGGTTTCATAGATTTTCCTAAGACTTGACCCACGAAATGTAGAGAGTATGCACTTTCATGATTAGGGGCCTGTTAGTATTGTTGCTATGGTAGTTACAATAATGTACCATTGGATGGCAAAGTTACCATAATTGTAACTTTTATGCAACAGGCCCCAGATTTGGACAAGATGTCTCAAGGTCAAAAGTCATTGAACTCTGACTAAACTTGTTGATTTGCTCCAACTTCAGTAGGAGCTTTCTTTGTGGTTTTTAAGACCATGAAATGCTTGCATCAAAGAAGATGGGTATATGTAGGGTCTGAGAATTGTCAGAAATATCATCAGAGCTGTCAAAAATGAAAAAAAAAATGAAGAATTGAGGGCTTTTTACACTTGTGTTTCTTAACCCCGGACTTTCTCTGACCCAGGACTATCGTTAGTCCCGTACCAATTTTTTCAGCTTTTTACACTCGCCAATTAGTCCCGTACTATCTCTTGTCCGGGGCTAAGGAGAAAACTGACCTTTTTACACTCGTATTTCTTAGCCCCGGACTTTCCAAACCACATGAATATTCATAATTATGCTGTGTACTGTACACGTACACGCACACACCGGCAGCACTTGATTACCTCGTTTCTGATTGGTCAGTGAGGGTCGGACTTCGTCTCCGTCGCTTAGCCCAGGATTATTTTTTCGTTCTGTTTACACTCACTTGCTTGGCACCGCAATTGCGGTGCTAACCCCTGCTATTTTGCAGGGCCAGATAGTACCGTACTATCGGTGGGGCTAGCCCACTTTGGCAAAAACGAGTGTAAACAGAAAGTGGGCTAAGGATAGTCCCGTACCAACGGTGGGGCTAAGGCCCCCCTTTAGCCCCACCGTTGGTCCGGGGCTAAGCAAAAATTTACAAGTGTAAAAAGCCCTTTGGATATCGGTCGATTGTTGAGATTGGTATTAACTCAACAAGTAAATCAACTGTGGAGTAAACTTGTATGAACTTGTATACAGGGCCCTTACATTGTCACAACATTTCTGGGATGGTGATAATTGTGTTTCTAAAGGGATGGTATAGTATTGGTTGAGGTGAGGATTCTGCTTTTAACATTTTTTTTTTTCAAGATACTTAGGGATCACTTTATGAAATGTTAAAGAGCATGTAATTCTAAGAGGAATTCAAAGTTTATGTGATAAAAACTGGTTTTTAAATGGCTGATATGTATCCAAAACAACATAAAACAAAGTGATCCTAATAAAAGATGGGTACTACCTTTTGTTACGATTGCTTTGTTTTATCTTGACCATTTCAAAACTAATTTTCGTCAAATAAACTTTGAATTCCCCTCAGAATTATATTGTCTTTCGTATTTTGAAGAGGTTCTCTCATTATATTAAAAAAAAAACCCATAATCACCAGATAATGTTGGAAACCTGAAGTGCCATTTCAATCGAAACTGCAGGCCTACACCATCCCTTTAAATGATAGTGTAAACATTTGCAATCTTGTAAGGAGCATCAGTGCTCATGTCGGCTTCAAAATTTCTGGGGGTTTATTTTGTGTTTGTTTCTGATGTCATTAGTATGGAACAGAAGGATTTTGCTGTGAGGGACTTTATTTGTGCAGTATGAATGCTAATCACATTGTCATCAGCACACAAGTCTTTGTATTTTCAGAGATTGTTATGCCTGTGTGAACAAGGATTGCAGTAATCTGTACCGTGATTTGTATGGATAATTTACTACAGTGTAGCCCTTAAAAGGATGAGTCATTGCTATAATTTATTCAGTTTTGAAAGATCTCAGTCCTATCTTTTCTGATTGTTGTTTTTTGTTTATATCTCTTGTGTGTTAGATTATGAAAAAATGCATAATGCAAAGCAGTGTTGGCATTAGTTCAAAAATTGTACCATTACTTTGCTTTTTGCTGAAGTATTGGTTTTCACCTTTACATATTGTAAGTTGAGACAGTTATCAAGTTTAGAATGCTGTTCTTTATTCACCCCCCCCCCCCCCCCCCCCATAGTGATCTAACACTGCAGAGTTTAGGCACATGGAATGAATGCTTGGCATCATAATATTATCCATGGAACTTTCAAACATTCCATGATTAGTTTTATTCAGGATAAATGCACGTAGGAAAATATGAATGTTTTTGGATAAGTTTCAGGATTTTTTTTTTTTTGGTTATTGTTGGGGTGTTTTTTTTGCCAATAACTTACAGGTACAGGATGCAATAGAAATTGATTAGAAAGCTATTTTTCCCCCACATTCGTACATCTTTCATCAAGTAACTGTTAAGTCATGTGAAAACATGGTATGAGACATACCACCTTGTTGGTTTTGCTTGTCATTTGAGACTTAGAAACTTCCTGTTCACAATACATCAGAAGATCTGTGTTTTTACTCTCAATTCCTCTTTGAGGTGCTGCAGGGGAACTTTGGATGGGGGGGGGGGGGAAGGGGGTAGGGGGTAGGGGAGGTAGACCCCACCCACCTCTCTACCACCTATTCCCATGCTACCTTTGTAGGCCTGTTCACACACACCCAAAAAGTCAATTCTTGCAATGAGATGCAAAAACAGGTAATTCTTGGGTGCAGATGAATACTATAACATCACTATCGCCTCTGCATCGCTATGCAAAAATCATTCTTTCTTGATTTTTGTCAAAAACCCACGATTAGTTTGCCCCATGCATTGTACATTGTGAACGGCACGCAAAAGCAATATCGATTTTTGTTCATGCCATGGTTTAGCTCACAGCACTAAGCCTGGATGAGGGTGGCTAAGGTCAAGCTCCTCCAGACATTGTGTTGCCGTACGCAGTTTGGAGATTTAAAGTGCTTTGCTTACAGCCAAGTGATACCTTTACCAGTGGGTAAATGGCTGCAAAGAAAATAGATCTGGCACCATGACCCAAAATGTTGTATAGATAGAGCTGCTATAAATTGTGAGGAATTGAAGGAGCCCAGAGAGACACAGATAAGTTCTCATGAGAAGGGGTTCACCCCTTTAAATCTTGTCAGCAACCAATGATGACCTCAGAAATATGTTTGTGATAACACCAGACAGATCTAGAGAGCTGCATCATATAAGTATACAAGGTACTGATGAATATTATATCTGATTTGAGAGAGCAGGACTCTTAGCAGAGATACACATGTTCGTCATACGGTTTACCACTCAGTCAGTCTAATTATTCAATCACATTTCTATCCCGGTTATTTTCGTCTCTCTATATCCCCCAGGACTTGAGTTCCTTTGCTATGCCCTTTCTGGAGAGCGAGGAGCAATCACCGGGCAGCTCACGAGGGGGCAGCACTTCGTCCTCGCCAGGGGGCAGCATCACAAACATCGACAGCGCGCGGCGCTATACATTTCCCAACAACGCAGCCAAACCCGTGAGTACTTTGTACATAAGCTTCAGACTGATCTTGCCTTACTCCCATGCTTATAAACATTGATCTGTAAAGGACGATGGAGTGGAGATGTCTTTTTTTTTTCCTTCCGTACATTCTGTACATCACATTTTAAAGCAGAGCACACTTGTCAGCACGGCTAGGAATGACCCCTCTAGCTTTTACCCTTTCAGCCTTCCAATACGTGAAGTGCTAATTTCTCCTTACCCTGGAAAAAAAAAAAAAATATCTTGAAAAATCATAAGCTTGTAATTCATTTTGGGAGTCATTTTGCTACTTTAGATTTGACTGAAATTGGTTTTGGGTGCTAATCTTCATTTCAGGTAAGAAGACCTTGTCATTTATGGACTAGATGTAACTCTGTTTGAAATTTCACTTGTTTTGTAAGGTCAAAGATTTAAATGTGATTTTATTTTATAATGACATTTTACAAGAATATGATCGTTCCAATTGCCAGTATGACAAAAAGGAAGGTACAACAATAAACTGAGTAGTGTGGTCTCCTGCAAGAATATGTGTAAACTTTCTAAAATTCAAATGGTGCCATTTATCAGTTACAACAATGAGAAAATTCTCTAACTCATCTAAATGAGCATTTGCACAAAGGATTTTTTTTTTTAATAGGTAAAGTGCCTTTACTAACCCAACAGTGAGTTTAGTTCTGCTGGGTAAGTCGGCTGGTAGGTCTGAAGTACTAGTACTGTAGCCCGCAGATTAAAGGAAGTAACTTCAATGAATAAAGTTCAGCCATGTTTTTAAAAAAGATCTATTGTTTCCAAAAATCAATTGCAATTGAAATTGACTTATCCATTTTTGAATGTTTATTCTTATGTATTTTTCAATGATATGCAGGGCAAGCGAAGATGGCATAGTGGACCTTCCACCTCAGCTAGTCAGACAGCCGCCTCACCTCATGGAAAGCCTGTGTACAACTCAAGATCAGGTAAGAAAGTTCAGCAAGAAGTTTCCTCTTTCCTTCCCCCCCCCCCCACCCCCACACACACCCTCACACAAACACACACACCTGACCCTTACGTGGTTAATTAAGAGTGTGAAATCAGTTTTATTTTCTCCTTTTTTTTAAATGTCTTTACTGCATAGTGTACAAACTTAATATCAAAAGGATGATTTTTTTTTTCATTTTCCACTGCTGGGGAGGCTTGTAGTATCAGCATAATAAAACCAGTGATAAGTCCAAACTCCGTTGATTTTTAGCCTTTGGGGTTATGGTGTTAAAGGTTAGGGGTTGGAATCACATGTATGATTAGGTAGAAGTACTCATTTAAGGCCCGGTCCCACTGCACTTATGGATGCAAAGAGGATGTAAAACGTAAAAAAATCTTACCATCTGTTGGAAAACGCTACGCATCCGCATACGTGTTTTATATGCTCTATCTATCGAGCATCCGTCCACTGTGACTTCATCCGTGCAAAAAGTTTTAAGCTGCTCAAAACTTTTAGAACAGATGAACTTTCCGCCATGTACGATGTAAATCCACGACATATACGAGCAACAAACGTTGTATGTCCGTTATCATTCGTTAAACATCCGCTGTATCCTCTCTGCATCCTCTGGGCATCCTCGCAACTCACATCCGCTGCAGCTGAAATTGGAAAGAGGGAGGAAAGATAAGGTACATGGAACGTCTGTACATCATTAGTAGCACAGATATAGAAAGGATGTAAGCATATGCATCTCGTATATAAAGTATTTAAAAGGGACAAAGCGTTTGTTTCCTTTAGGCATACGTGATGCATCCGCTTCATCCGCTCTGCATCCACTCTTTCTGCTATGCGTTCGCTTTGCAATTATCTCCGGTAACCCCTTCGGAGCTGTCATCCACTTCCATCGGCTTTCATCCACTAGGCTTCCGATGAACATCCGTTTAACATCCCCGCTACATACTACCCATGTCCATTCTTTTCCTTTCTGTTTTCGCAAATTTTCGCCAGTTTTGTCAATTTCTGGAGGGGATGAAAGCGGATGGAGCCACCCCCGAAATTTTGCTCGTCCGCTGTGTCCTTTCTGCATACGTTTTGTGTCAATCGGCCAGTGGGACCGGGCCTTTAGTAAAGGGTACTCAGCCTATGACATTTCAACTCTGGCTAGAAGAAGAAACTGATATAGATATTCACGTGGTACAGTAGGTTACTGACTTGAGGTCAGAGGTCATAGGTCAAAGTCATAGCACACAGTAGGTCAAAGAGTGCATGAGTTTGAAGTACAGACAAACTAGTGAAGGGAGACAAATTTGAATGGAAGAGTATGCAGTGAAGCATGGACATTCAAACAAAATTATGCAGAGTTTAACTACATATGTAGCATTCACTGTGGCCCTGCTTTGAATTCTTGTCCAGTATCTGGCAAATGTCTTTTAACTGCCTGCTTTGTGGTGCCATAAATCATTGTTTAATAGCCAGGCGTTTAACTTGAGCATTTATAGCCGCTGTGAGCAAACAGCACAAGCCATGCTCTGATGTTGTTGGGCTGTGAACAGAAGAGGGCAGCAGATAGTAACCAAATCCCATCCTGATTTGGTCAGCAAGTGTTGTGCTATCTTGCCTCAGTGCTCAAGCTTCCATTTGAAATTATATCAGCAGCAATTGAGTGATGAAAATGAACTGAGATGGCTGTATGTTTGAATTCTAGGGACAAAGACATTTGTTTAAGATACTCTTGAATGAGTCTTTGCCCTGGAGATGAAATAAATGTCTTGATTATCTAATAAGCTAGAGAATATAAGCCCACTGACCCTACTTTTCTTTTCTTTTTTTTTGGGGGGGGGGGGGGATGGGGATGGGGAGGGGGAATGTGCATGATACAATATAAAAGTATACATTGGATGTTGATGAAACTTATTTTCTTCTTCTTCTTCAAAATACCGGTGCTCCTCAACATTCCATCTGGAACCAAACGATATTTTCAGTGTACAGTGTATGATGTATCTCATCTTGAACTATATTTAAACATTCTTTGTATGAGTTTAGAAAAGTTTTTTTAACCCAGCCAATAGTTTGATAGAGTATTCAAGTACTTGGCTGGTGCATAAATATAAGGATTCTGTGTAAGGGGAAATATTGCCATTTTTATTTTTGGATAATCCTAGAATGAGTGTATATACATAGCCATTATACTTAGCAGAAAGAGAATGCATTTTTTTTAAAATAATAATAATAATATTTTAGTAACGTTCTGCAGAAGTTTTATTTGCTACATATTGTATGCTATCATCCGAATAGAATTGTGACGTTGTGAAATTTATCTATCTGAGATATTAAAGACAGCATTTTATTAAGTATAAGAACAGTTTCATTGTAATTTTATGGCTTGCATAAGCTGAATAATGGCCTTCAGTCATTTGGTTTTATTGTTCAGTCCCATTTGATGAAGTGAAGCTGTTGTATTAAACCATAGGTAGGGGACAATGGAGTGTGGAAGAGCACAAGGAGGCGCATTCATATTTACTGTATACGCCATATACATTATATTTAGGGAGTTTATTTTTTGTGAATCGGGACTTCCCGATAATTTCACGAGTCATTAAATTTGCAGTCTTCGAATACAATAATGAGTGGAGAGATGTAAGGCACATCACATTCTTGTCAGAACCAGCGTTTATATTTTTGTGTGTGTGCTTTTGAATTCTCATATACACGTTGCAGCACCCAACTCACAAAATTCACGAAAAAAAAACCCCAAAAAACTTGCGAAATATTTGGCATGTATACTGTAAAAGTGGAAATTTGTGCAGTGTGGAAATTTTTGCTTATTTCGTGTTAACCAGAAACCCGCGCATAAATAGAAACACACAAATATTTTTTGCACGTCATATGGTCCATTAATAACTGTCTTGATTCCGCGGAATTAAAAATGCGAAATTCATCTTACCCAGCTGAGAGAAAAAATTACTCAAGCAAATATAACCACTATTATGTTATACAGTATTTCAGAACATTTTATTGATAGTCCTAAGGAAATCAGTGACACATATTTTTGTTGATCGTTTGACCTTCATTTGACTTGATGCACTCAAAATGAATTGAAAGAAGTACAAGAAATGTTGTTACATTTCTTCTCCAAAGAGTACAGTGATACTCAAACACATTCTGTGTCATAACCCAAATTTCTTCAAGTGAACAGGCGTGGAAAGCAAGAGAACTGTCAAAACAGAGTGATCCATTTTTCCATGGATGAGTGCCGTCGTGACAGGATGAAAGAGAAGTTGTTGTTCTGTGCATGCACAATTCATCAGGGATGGGGGGTGGGGGATGGGGTGGAGGAGTGGGGCAAATGTAGGAAACTGTTTACCACTGGGTGCCCTGCATGTACACCAAAACATTGGAAGGCTCATAACTTGTCCCAGATCTTGGCAAACAACTTGACCTACATTCCAACCGGATCGAGGGATATAGCGTGGGCTTCTTACGGATACAATGCATAGATTTGTAGTTGCGTTGGGTCTCTATTGTGTGAAGCTCAGGGCATACCCCGGTGGTATGACATAGTATGATATATGTATGTATGTATGTATGGATCTAGATGGATGTAGAGAGAGGAAGGCGCTAGACCGAAGTGGAATATTGAGGTGTACCATCACGTCGCATGGCCAGCAAAGGAGGTTGGGTATTGATAGCGGGAGGACTGATATGATGGCATTCAAGGAGTTGGTCTGCTCTGGAATATGACATGCGATTCCGCTGACATATTGGCGTTTTAACTGCTGGGGCTCCCCTGTTCCAGGGAAGGGGGGCTAAATTGCCGGCAGACAGGCCGCAACCTCCCTCTTGACGTGATTATCAGCCATCATAAAAGGACATTTTTGGGGGCTGGGTTGGTCGAATGTCACGCCATGATTGCCAACTGATGGGACTGTGCATGCGTTACGTTCTGTCTCTCCGAAGTGACAGCCCAAATGACTCGTATACATCTTTTTGTGACAGCGGGGAGCATGTGAACAAAAGGATGTTCCCTTTTAGCAGGAATAGAGGTAGGCATTGTGTCGTGTGAGATGCGTGTTGTGTTGCAGGACAGATGTACATGTCTCTCCTCTGCCGACAGTGCAATCCGCAACTTCGCTAATGTACTTAACGACGACGTATAATGTTCCTTACCCGCATCCATAAATCAGCTCTCTGGTTTTCATGCCCTTCTCCAATTGTACTTTCCTGCAGCTGAGATGTGCTGCATTTGCATTGACCATTGCTATGTCTGGCAAGTCTCAAGCTAAGGCTATAGATTTTATAGATACCTTATGCCCCTCATATGTCTTAGCAAAGCAATATGTATTTCAAGATGGTCTAGGTTGAATGATATGCCATGTGTATAACTCACTGAATGTAATTATTATATGACTGTGACTTCTTTCAATCTGGGCAGCTAAATGCCCTGTTATATATGATGATATACCACAAATACATGTGTACATGATGAGTTGCCCCCAAACATTTTTATACCCCCGCCAAACGAAGTTTGAAGGGGGTATATAGGAATCAGCGGACGGTCGGGCGGTCGGGCGGTCGGTCCGTTGCAAATCTTGCGTCGCGAACTACTTCCTCAGTTTTCAACCGATTCCCATAAAACTTGGCACAGATGTGTGCCTTGGGTTGTAGATGTGCAAGACGTATTTTTTGACAGTACCCAAAAGTACGTTGCCATGGTAACGGCATATTATGGGCAAAAATGGGTACAAATCTTGCGTCGCGAACTCCTCCCACAGTTTTTTATCAATTTTTATGAAATTAGGTACAGATGTTCATCTGAATATGTTAATGTGCAAGACACATATTTCCGCAGTGGCAAAAAGTGCGTTGCCATGGTAACGGCATGTTATTGGTAAAATATAGGGCAAAATGCTTCATGGCAAAACTGCTTCGTCAGTGTTCTTCCAATTCTCATGGAATTCATATTGAATGTTTGTCTTAGGATATAGGTCAGCATGACACATTTCTTGACAGTGACAAAAAGTATGTTGCCATGGTAACAGCTCACATATTATGAGCCAAAATGATGGAAAATTTTGTGTTGCAAACTACTTCCTCAGTTTTTGCCCAATTTCCATGAAACTTGGTACAGATGTGTGCCTTTGGTTGTAGATGTGCAAGATGCATTTTTTGACAGTACCCGAAAGTACGTTGCCATGGTAACGGCATATTAATGGTAGAAGATCAAGGAAAGATCTTGCGGATTTAACTACTTCCTCAGTTTTTTGACCAAAGCTTATGAAATGTGGCACACACCTTGATCTTGGTGGGAAGATGTGGAAGACATATTTTTCGGACGTGTCAGAAGCTGCGTTGCCATGGTAACGGCATATAAATGGCAGAAGATCAAGGAAAGATCTTGTGGATTGAACTACTTCCTCAGTTTTTGACAAAAGCTTATGAAATGTGGCACACACAATAGTCTTGGTGGGAAGATGTGCAAGACATATTTTTTTGGACGTGTCGGAAGCTGCGTTGCCATGGTAATGGCATATTAATGGCGGAAGATCAAGGAAAGATCTTGTGGATTGAACTACTTCCTCAGTTTTTGACAAAAGCTTATGAAATGTGGCACACACAATAGTCTTGGTGGGAAGATGTGCAAGACATATTTTTCGGACGTGTCGGAAGCTGCGTTGCCATGGTAACGGCATTTAAATGGCAGAAGATCAAGGAAAGATCATTCCTTGGGTAAGACTGTCGTCATGGGGCGGGGGTATTAATCACCTTAAGTGATATTTCTAGTTGTTGTTTGTTTTTTCAACCTTGGTAGTTTTTTAATTCTCCAGATCTGCATCTTTGTTAGGACAAGATTTGCTTCACATTTTATTTCCAAAACTCTTACCACAAAAGACAGTTGATATAACCAGACAAAGGCAGTCATAAGAAAATTATCTTTGAAGTAAGATACATTAACTAAAAATGGTAATATGCATCATCAAGAAGTAAAGTCAAGGTTCCAAATCTCAAACCTTGTCCCTTTGATTGGAGGAAGCTCAGATATCAAGCTCTTAATTTAATCTTGAGCAAATATGAAATTTCATTGGTAAATTACAATTTACTGCCAGCCAATCAGGGAGCTTTAAAGTGTATCTGTACACAGAAATTTAGTTTTCTGACATTGTAGGTTATTGTACAGGTAATATCCATATGAAATATAAGAGTGCAATGTTACTCACATGCAGAGATATAGCAATATATAGAGAGACATGGAGCAATCTCTAAAATGCCAAATATGACATGCGCCTTGATCTAAGAGAAGTCTTCTGGCCTTTTCGATTGCGTAGTTCGATAATTTTCTGTACGATCAGTGTATTACGATACTCTCAAAACACGCAAACGCACGCAAATGTCCACGTACGCAGCTACATGTAGGTTAGTGCTACCGCTCCGCGCCGGGCCACTGACCAGGCAGCCACGGCAGCCTCCACTCATGTGTATGCATATAATGGCTTGATGAGGCGATACCGATAATAGCTGTGTGCAGACGGAGGCGAACGAAGGAAACGTGCACACACCGATGGTCTATGCGCGGCTACTATTTTCAGATCTGGCTACTATTGCAGCGCGCACTAGTGCGTGCTGATTTATTAAAATTAATATTTCACAGTTTGGGACATTTTTAGCTCACCTGAGCCAAAGGCTCAAGTGAGCTATTGCGATCGCCCTTCGTCCGGCGTCCGGCGTGCGTCGTCCGTCGTCCGTCGTCCGTCGTCCGTCGTCCGTCGTCCGTCGTGCGTCGTGCGTAAACTTTTTACATTTTCATCTTCTTCTTGAAAACCCCAAGACCGATTTTCATCAAACTTGGCAGGTAGCATCCCTAGGGGGTTAGGAACTCAATTTGTTAAAATGGGTACCATGCCCCACCCAGGGGGCCCCCAGGGGGGCCCAAACCCCCCAAAATTAAGGAATCTGTAAAAATCTTCTTCTCTAGAACCAGAAGTGATAGAGCTAAGTTAATACTATGAGTTAGTACATTGATGACTGTAGTTTCAAGTTTGTTCATGGCAGAATCAGGGGTGCCCCCCTTGGGACCCAGGGGAGGGGGGTGGGGAAGGGTTCTAATGGGGCCTAAATTGTACATTTTCATCTTCTTCTTGAGAACCCCATGTCCCATTTTCACCAAACTTGGCAGGTAGCATCCCTAGGGGGTTAGGAACTCAATTTGTTAAAATGGGCACCATGCCCCACCTAGGGGGCCCCCAGGGGGCCCAAACCCCCCAAAATTAAGGAATCCGCAAAAATCTTCTTCTCTAGAACCAGAAGTGATAGAGCTAAGTTAATACTATGAGTTAGTACATTGATGACTGTAGTTTCAAGTTTGTTCATGGCAGAATCAGGGGTGCCCCCCTTGGGACCCAGGGGAGGGGGTGAGGAGGGGTCCTAATGGGGCCTAAATTGTACATTTTTATCTTCTTCTTGAAAACCCCATGACCCATTTTCACCAAACTTGGCAGGTAGCATCCCTAGGGGGTTAGGATCTCAATTTGTTAAAATGGGCACCATGCCCAACCCAGGGGGCCCCCAGGGGTCCCAAACCCCCCAAATGAAGGAATCTTTATTAATCTCTAGAATCAGAAGTTATAGAGCTGAGATAATATCATGAGTGAGTACATTAATGACTGTAGTTTCAAGTTTGTTCATAGGAGATCCAGGGGTGCCCCTCTTGGGTAGGGGGGGGGGGGGGTGGTTGGAAGGGTCCAAATGGGGTCCTGAATTGTACATTTTCATCTTCTTCCTGAAAACCTCATGATGGATTTTTGTCAAACTTGGCGGGTAGCATCCCTAGGGGGTCAGGATCTCAATTTATCAAAATGGGCACCATGCCCCACCCAGAGGGCCCCAGGGGGCCCCAATCCCCCCAAATTAAGGAATCTTAAAAAAATTGGGCCCTTATTGTACATTTTCATCTTCTACTTGAGAATGCCTGGTCAAATTTTAATTTAGATTAGTGACTGCGTGAAAGGTGAACTTGCGATACTCAGGTGAGCGCTAGACCCGCGGGTCTCTTGTTTGTGATGGGATAGAATTTTCTCTAGAGTTCTCAGGACATGCTTTCACACCTCTCAAATTTAAATTTTAGGGGAGAGATTCCCTTTAATTAGTAAAGCACGCAGCACTCCCAGAAGAGTGTACTGTAAACATGGAAATTTTCGCAGTGTTCAAATTTTCACGCATTTCGTGCAACCAGAAGCTAGTGCGAAAATAAAAGCATGCAAATATTTTTGCTTGCCATATGTTCCAGTAGTTGATGTCTTGATTCCGTGGAATTAAAAACACGCGAAACTTACCTGGCCAAGCGCAGAAAAAATTAGTCGCGCGAAAATATCCACTTTTACAGTATGCTTGTTCTTCTAGGGGATTTGGCGGTGTCTCCCATACCTGAGGTACAATCCTAGTACTAGATTAGTGTTTATGCATAGTTGAGTTTGCAAATCATGTACGTATTAACTATGAAATGCTGTAAGTAATATGCTGATCTCAATGATGTAAAACTGGTACACTGTAATTTCCCAGATTTCTTTTATCTATCATCCAAATCATCCTATATTACAAATTTTGTGGCTTTAATATCTATGTCTTTGTCAGGGTAATGGTTTAAATTGGGCATTGAAATCTTTTTGATTTAATTTGATTTAATGATATGCCCATGCAACATTGCTCAAAGAACTGAGCTGCATTTATTTTGATGTCTCCAGTGTTTCAATCTCAGTAGGGTGCATTCTCTACCTCTGCCATGAGATGGCAAAACAATGTATGTTGAAAATTTAGGAAAATTGACTTAGTCACATATTTTAACTTCTTTTAATGTAATCTAACTCTAAAACAAATCTTACAATTAGAACGCATCCTGTTATTGAGATTTAAACCCCCTTGACCCAAGTTGACCTTGGCAGCTCGGAGTTATAAATGCATTTCATAACGGCATTTCATAGCGGCATTTCATAATGGCATTGCTTTTATTTACTCGCAGAAAGACAATCCTGGTCCCAAACACGTTTTAAATAGCCCTGTGAATGCTATTTCAAATCAGTATTTTCTTAACACGTTTGAAAACATGGTATTGCCTGAAAATACAATGTAACTCATACGCTCTTAACCCGTTTCCTACAGGGGAACCTGGCGTCTTGTGTATTAAGTCTATTGGAATTTCAGAATTCAGTATGGAATGGGTTAAGATTATGATTCTGCCTCAGAAATTTTTTTGTTGAATACACCCAAAGATGTCCATCTAGTTTGTTATACCACTAGAAAAGTACTCAGAGAGCGCAGACCTCCGCCAAGCCAGCAACTAATTTCTACAAAACACGCATACAATTTCCCAATATAGAAGCCTTCTGTTTACGTCATCAGCTTTAGTGCGTGTATGTAAACCTCCAGAACGAGTAGCTAGAAGTCCCAAGTTCATTGACCCTATATGCCAAAAGATTAAAACTCCTTCAAAAATCACTAAAAATTCCCGGATCACTACCAAAATTTAATCATCTGTTCCTTGTGTCATCGACTTTTCCTGCAAGTTTCATTTAAATCTGTTCACAACTTTTTGAGTTATTTTGCAATCAGACAAACCAACACCAATGATCATTTAACCTCCTCCTTCCGTGGCGGAGGTAATAATCTCTTTGTTTCATCTCCCCCTCTCCAGCCGTGGGATCGCCCAGCACCACACCTTCCTACATGAGTGGCCTTCAGCAGCTCCGGCTACAAGACTACAACAGGGAACCAGAGAGGCGGTTACCACGACGAGTCCTCGTCCGCCAATTCTCGGACCAGGGGGAAACCGTCTCCATGCCCTTTCATCCCGTGAGTCAAAGTATTTTGATCGATTATTTCTAAAGAGTTTTTTTTGTGTGTGTAATGTCTGAATATTCATTTTGTATGGTCAAGTTTGTTTGATATATATTCCCTCATTTGGATTTCTAGGAACACATGGACACAGACACACTAAAACTGACAAATTTATACAGACATACACCCTCCCTGTTGTCCTCTCTTTCAAACAAAAACCACTACAATCTCCTACCAGTTCACATACGCAGGACTCTTTGCAGATGAATCTGTATATCAAAAGAATGCATGTGCAGTTGCAGCATCAATTGGTAAATTGGATCTTACTATTAAGTGTGTTCTCTCTTTTTGCGTGATTGAACAGCTACAATCAATATTCCACTGATGGAGGGTCATCTGCAGCAATGTTGTGTTCCCTGCTATCTATCGTACTAGGAGACTAAACTTTTACCTGTGCATATGCCATTACCCAATGCTTAACACTGGCATTGGTCCGACGGTCCCAGACTGGCAAAAATCCCTGTCAGGCCAGTAACTTTTCAGGAATTGCCAAGTTTTGCTGGTCCGATATGACCGGTAAAGAAATGAAAATATCATTATCTGGGCAAGTCAAAACAGAAAAGAGAACAGGACCAGTAAAAAATGGAAAAACTGGTTAATCTACTGGTCCAACAGGGAAAGGTCGGACTACAGTAGAAAATGCGTTACACAGCCCTGAATTACCATAATGGTATACCATTGTAGTGTGAGTTGTTTGCTGTTTCTGTCCTGAAACACCTGTGACAAAAAAAACAAAAAAAAACAAAAACAAAAACAAGAAAAAACCCCAATCATTTCAGTATGACTGGCAACAACTCGTAAGAAGTTGTTAATTGAATAGATTGGGCCTGAAAGGTTTTAGATTAGGAGATGCATAGGTACATTTGTGCTGGACATGGAGAGGTACAGTGTTGGTAAAGCAGCAAACATAACAGACATATGAATGAATGGAAAGATGTAGAAGGCTCAATAATAGCAAAAGGTCACATGGATCTGTAGTTTTAGCCCCCAAAGTATTATTTGTTAAGTGCAAAATCTGCAGAATATGACAAGTTAAGTATTCAAATGAAAACCATTCCCATAAGTATCCTCACATACATATTGTAATTGTGCTTCTGAAAATAAGTTAGCATTGTAATGAACAATTACAAATGGAGATGAGATGAAATTCCTCAGGCAGATCAGATTAGGTCATACTTGACTCGAAGAAGTATCTTTGTTTATTGTAATGGCGCCATCTTGTGGCCAAAGTTTGTATAACTTGGAGAGTGACAAAATTTATGTCTCTTGCACACAGTCATAAATTTAAATTCCTATCTAGGCTAGGGGCTATGGATGCAAATCACTCTACAGTCTTGCTAGTGTAGTTCAAAGTCAAAATCCTCATTTGCTCTCTCTCATTAAAAAAGAAAATCAATCACTTGACTGGCCGGAGTGGGGGCAAAAGAGTAATGTGCAAGACATAGGCAGGCTGTTTACCTCACTCTGAACAGAATGCAAACATTTTGCAATTTATATGCAAGGCAGTAGATTGCCCCCTTTGTTCCAAATGTACCTATGTGTTGTTGAGCCATGGATGCTTACACTACATGTATGACTTACTGAAAAAATAGGTTATCTTTTTGAGTTTTAAAAAGGGAGCCAATTTGATGTCCATTCTTTTCAACATAGGATTTCTTGCTTTACTCTTTTATTTACAGATTGCAAAGGTAATATCTGGTTTTGTATAGATGACTTGATTTACAAAAAACAAAATGAACACTAAATGCAGATAAAGATAATAAAATAGAAAATTGATTCTTTGACTTCCCGGGAAAGATGTCAATTCAAAATGTACCCTAAAGATTTTAATCAAGTACAAAAGGAAATGAAAGTCATTTCTGATCTTCGCCAGTGACATGAAGCCAAGAGGAAAAAGAATTTATAATTTTTGGCTTGTGGGCACTTTGTCTTATAAAGAAGTGTTAATGAAATTGTAGTAAACTGACATGTGTAACCCTTTTAAATCAAACTTTCTTTACATAATGATGTGAATATCAGAATATGCAAGATACTGCTTTGTATAAATATAGTTCATGCAGTAAGAATGTAACTTGATGATACTAAGTTCAGTAGGATACCATGTAAAAATTGCTTTAATATACAAATTACTAGTGTCTTTAATCCATTATAGCATACTTTGTCATATTCATTTTTTATTTCAGTGACAATTGTAAGTTTTACCTAGAATTTGCCTCTGTTTAATTTTTAACATGTGCTATAGACACGATATATCAAAATTGGATGTCTTGGGTTCTGATAAAGATACTATGTATATTGTTAGAGACATTTTAATTGTTTATAAATCACTGATGTCTGTCTGGGAGAAAAAAAACACAGAGAAGGGAAGAAATATTAGAGTTTGGTGCTGTGGAAGGCCACTTTTGCAGAGCTCTGTCATATTTGACTTGTCAAATTATGCAGGCACCACGTTCACACTTCCTTTTACGATGAAATTCAAGGCACTTGGGGGGGGGGGGGGAGACAAGATCCCGTAGTTTGTGTCATTCAGAGCTGAGCCTACTACATGTATTCTGTGTCTGATGGCAAGATTTGTCTTTGTCAGTATTAGGTTACACCTAGATTGAATTTTCATACTACAGTCAATGGTAGCAGGCTGAGTTACATTTGATACACTCATTCCCCCCCCCCCCCCACTACTGTGTGAGAAGCATAGGATTCACCCATATGTTGAACCCATTTTCATTATGAAAATGGTTTCCTGCTAATAATAGTCATTTAAGTGCACTCTTCCGTGGCAACTACATGTATTTAAATATTCACGGCAGACTGATTGTTGCCTACACGTAGGTAATGCAAGAGTTGCTGCAGATGTGGAATGTTACAATTGTTGTAAAGTGTTTGTAAGATGGAGCGTCTATTAAAGCATGGGTTTTGTAATCTCATTATTCTGCCATACATCATACATACATGTATTATACCTATTTGAATGCTATCCCTGACTTTATGATTCAATAAAATGATAAAAAAAGCAACAAAATGAATTGAATACAATGAAGTTAGATTGGAAGGTAAGGTCTAAAAGTGCGGTTTAGGTCCTAAGGGGAAAAAGATAAATGTGAATTTTCAATAGGAGATTAAAAAAGTCTTGTGACATCTGTCTGAGGTGAACATTGCAATGAGATACTGATGGTTGACAGTAGACATTAATGGATGACAGCCTCTCTGACTGATTAATTCATCATCGTTATTAGGGGACATCTGTTATCGTTGCTTCATGTTAAGCAGTCTGTGCGTTTGCCATCTGTGTAAAAGGGAAGATTCAGGCATGTGACTTTTCATTAGTGCTGTATGTTTTTCCCACTTTGTTGAAAGGAAATTAGAACTGGAAAGGTATTGCCTGAAAACACCACAATCTTATTGAATGTACACAGAAGTGTAGTGGGAGATCATGTATATGCAAAGTATCTCAAACGAAACAACATAATAAACAAAACAAATAGATGGTACCATAATGGTCAGGGGAATGGTGTTGAATAGTTTTTAGGGCTATGAGCTTTTTTTATCTAATATCATGGAAGATGTTATGAATGGAATTGATAATTTAATGAACTTCCCTTGTCCTTTAAATCTGCCAGTTCATTAGACCAATTCATGAAAAGATTGAACACACCTTTTTGTTATACGTCATCCTATAAACTGTTAATCCTCTAGTGTGAATACACTGTCCTTTGTAATCACTGTTATCGATACAAGATGGCTTTACTCTGAAGGACATCTCTGGATGTGAGATCAGTGATTATCAAGTATAGAAATAATGATAATGAAAGTAATCATAATAACAGTTATTGATCAAGGCTGTAGTGATTATGATGAAAATAATGATTATAATAAATATATGTTGGAATACTGGTAATGACTGGTAATGATAAGCTTGCTATTTACTGTAAAATTGGTGACACATGTATTTTTGTTCCTGTCTCTCACTTGCTGCCATTTTCTGCTCAAGTTTAATTAGGAAATCATGTATACCTACACATAATGATACATTTGTGACCGGCGACAACGGTTTCAGGCAAAAGTCGGGCATTTTGAAAATTCATTTTTCACTGAATCACATTGTCCATTTTCTAAGTTTTGCATTGATATAAAACACTTGTATGCTTCGGCACCATAAGTGGGCATGGAAAGCAAAATAAAATGCACTTTTTAAGTTGTTAGCCTGACAAAATTGTGAGAAAACGGGCTTTAAAGATTCACCTCTTTCTCAAAGAGAATGTCCGAGCGGCGATGCGAGGTGAAAATCACCCATCCGTACGATGGTGCCAATCGATGTTAAGCTCCGCCTCTAGCAACCATATCGCCTTCTGATTGGCTCACTGAGAGAGTCAAATTTCCCGGGCACCCTTCCTAGGAGCTCAGCATATGGAGCCGAAAAACAATGCTGTTCGCTCGGGTTTGTTTTACCAGTAGCCCTACGTCTTTCAAGATGGCGGATACGATAATTGCACGTATGGTGTACTGGTGCACGCATTACGCAATGGCATCCACACGCCATGACCATGTGCATGTAACAGGAGCCGGTGGCGAATCCACACATTTACAAATCGCGTTTTCATTGTTGTTGATTTGATTTTTGTTTCACTTCCGTTGTCGAACATTGCGGTAGAATAGTTTGGATAGAAAGCCAAACGAAGAGCACGCACTACAGAGCGAGCGTATAAACCACTATAGCAAGAACAATGGAGCATGTAATCATGCACGCGTGGACATAGCATTCCCCAAACGCTGCAACTGATGTCTCCGAAAGCCGAATTATGTAAATGTGTGCCACGCACCAGCCAATCGCATGCGAGACCCTGCGCCGTAGCAACGCTGGGGATATTGGCACGGCGTTCGAAAGAAGCTCGAAACTAACGAGTGCGATCCAACATATGGTGCTTGAAATTCCATTTTCGATAGGAAAAACGTAGTCTTATGCTATGAAATTTAGTGTAGATGTAGAAAACATACCAAAGATTCAATTTCTGCAAAAAACCCAAATCGACAAAAATAATGGTAAAGATCTTTGTACCCCGCCTAGAAGGGAATTTGCTCTTGCGACTTTTGCCCGAAACCGTTGTCGCGGGTCACATTTATGTTCAGATGCCTTCCTTTTAGCACTTTGAACATGTATTTCTGTACAGGTATTATATGTGGATGAATCTCATGAATGTTCTCTTTAATATACAGTCAAACCTGTCTATAGCGGCCACCTAAGGGAGACAGAAAAAGTGGCCGTTATAGACAGGTGGCCGCTATAGACAGGTAATCCAACTTTGTGTGCATTGCTTATATGTACATGTATCATTGTTGCATCCTTACATGTTCATGTATGTGCGTACGTATGCACACGTGTGTTTCATGCATTTAACCATGCCGGTGTATATGAAATTGTTGCACAGTAGTATGTGTACTGTCGTGAAGAAAGCTTAACACTAGTGCATTATTATGACTGAATGAGGGATGAATGGCGATCACTGAACGTTTCCCGCACGGCTACAAAGGAGAAAACACGCTGAATTATCGGCTCGGCTAGAGCTACATTGGGTTTTTTGGCCACTATAGACAGGTTAAAATCTACCGCGGGAAACAAAATTTGTGGCCGCTGGCCGCGTTAGACAGGTGTCCGCTATACACAGGGTCTTTAACAGGGCTTTTCTCTCGGGAGGATTTTTCAGTGGCCGCTGTAGACAGGTGGCCGCTATATGCAGGTGGCCGCTAAGGCAGGTTTGACTGTAGTTGTTATACTGAATGACATATCAAGTTACTATTATTCACCCACATCTGTTGTTAGTCATTAAATTCACACTTTTCCCAATTGTTTTTATCTAGGGCACTGATATGCATGATGAGCAAGTCCCCAAAGCTTACCAGGGTACTTAAGAATATTCCCAGATGAAAAAATAAAAAATAAAAAATAGACAACTAATATAAATGATACAATGTCATCCATTCAAAAGTCTCAGGCTTTGTATTTTATGAGAACCTCAAAATGATAGTATAGATTCTTACTATTATACGACTGTAATAAAACTCCTCAGATTTGTTCACAAACATTAAAAGTTCAAATTTGTTCTTTGATTGGTATTTCACAAAGGCCAGTTTTAGTGATTTCTTTTGTTTGTAATTTTGCACATGAAGTACTACATGAAGTAAATTTTATATGAATATGATTTAATAAATTTCCCAATTTTAAATTTACCCATTTTACGCACCACAAAGTATTTTATGTTTGCAATCTTTATCATTGGCCTCAAACTTGTCCATTGAAATCTGGGGAATATACAGGGATTTATTATTCGCTGCTGTTCTCAACCCTCATCACTGGTAGTGTACAGATGGTCCTATAATGCACAAGTAATATTACAGTCAGTAGCCCATATAATTTATGATAATATGCTGCATTATTGCCTATGCATACATTAAAAAACATAACAATTTGTAACATGTTAAATGCATTAAGGTTGATGCCAGAGAAGTGTACTTTGGTTTGGGAGGAGTATTGTGCAATACTAGTAATCGGTTACAGATAGAATTGTCCAGGTGACTTGCGAAATAAAAGTAGACTGTAATTGGATTTCATATAATACAACGGAAATGGCAGGTGAATTACGGATTGACAAGCCTCCAATTGAGAGCAATTTCACTGTGAATATTATGTACAGCAAAGCTGTTACCAAGTCTTATATGCACAAGTTCAAATCAGTGTGCGCGCACACACATACATACCTACATATATACATACACACATACATACACATACATACAATGTATCAAATGTGTCTAGCCATGCTATACCGTGATGATACACATTGTATATGAATGTATATAAATGCAGTATGTATTAATATCTAAACACAAAGTGCACCGTACTGTCATTCTTGTGTGTATACAGCTCTATATAGCGGTAATTTGACAGCAGGGAATTTACCTGCAGTGCATGTTTCAGATATGAGCCATGCATGAATTGATACAACACACTATATAGGCATTCATGGCCTTGTTGTTGAACTCTTACAGTGCTCAGCGTGTTGTGTGGTATGTAAAATCCATACTTATCATGGATCTGTATGCCTGCCACTGTGTCTACATTATTCTCACGATTTTACTCCCAAGGGGCTGGATGGGTGTCATTCAATATAATCGCTGAAGCATTTCATGGTGCCTCTGTTTGGCAGAGGGCGGGTTTTATAGGTCAGCTGCCTTACCCATCTCCGATCTCATTTGCCACGGCACAGTGTCGAGTATATTGGAGTGGTAGCATTAGCATTTGGTAGAGAACTATGGAGTGTGTGTATGTGTACTCGGGACAGTAGTAGGGCCAGTGTGTGTAAACGCAGTGAGTGTGGGAATCTCTTTGCTGTGGCTACGTGTGTGTCTGCGAGTAGTAGTAACTGACACACCAAAAAAAAGACGCCGTGCTGGGGAATTCATTTTGTGCGGGGTTTGGGGAGGACCGGTACCCGGCGTGCGCCTTTCTGACCCACAAATGTTGTCGCCTGCCAAGCGGCTGAACCGGAAGAAGACCCAGCTTTGAGTTTCTGGGAGACCTAGGGAGAGGGAAGGAGAGCAGAACCAGTGAAGAGAACAGGAGGGCATTTCTCATCAAACTGGAGCTGGCATTGGGGTAATAATAGATGGGTTGGATTTGCCGCATACAGCTGCAATTCTTTTTTTCTGTGTTGACCAGGAAATATCCAGTGTTCTCCCTCACCAAGTAGGGCACACATACGTGTAGCTGATTCCTGTCCTGAGCTTGAGTGTCTTACTCGTCGGACAATATTTTTGGTGATGCCGGTAGAATATTGGGATTACGCGAGATATATCCACCGGCGGGGGAGAGAGGAGAAGAGAGGAGGATGTCAAATATCGTACTGAACCAAGCAATGATTTTCCTTGAGTCGCAGCCCCTGTTGAGGGCTAGATGAGAACAACGCTTGGCATCCGAATATGACAGGAATACTCGTTGCTCAGGATATTTGGATTTGCGCGAGCGTTCTATGAACTGTGTAATTAAAAGGAGCATTAAGTAAGAGCTGTGCAATGAAACTTGTGACTGCCGTTTTAATTAGTGCTGAAGGGAAGGAATACGGTTCGGTACTCTGGACTCGTTAAATTTTTGCTGAACAGTTCCCACTTCACTGTGTGCAGGCAGCACGAAGCTTGTATGAATGTTGAGCTGAAATCGTATGTGATCTTCCTCTGAGTTCATTTGCTATCACCGATCATCATCGTAGTCGACTTCAACAGTAGCACCTTTCCAGTATTTTGGTGGGGTCATAAAGGACTTTTCATCGTGTGAGACAAAATCGCAAGCTGCTGGACCATCCTTTTTTCTTTCTTTCTTTTTTTGTGGAGAATATTAAGTTATTGGTTTATGAATGATGGACATGGCTGAACCAGTTGAAACTGAAGAGGAGTCGGTGAGTATCGAAACAGCGTGTTTGTAATAGAATGGGTGAGAATTTAAATGACCTGGGCTTTAATAGTGCTAGATATGAACTACATGTAGAACTCCGAGCCTGTTTCCGGGGAGACTGCTTTCCCATGACCAGGGAGGAGAGGAAATGTATAAAAAAGTGAAGACTAGCGTGATTCCTTTGTGGGTCACATACAGGGCACTGATGGAAATTGATGATGTGACATTACTATCATGGGCATTTCGTAGGGAGGAAGTATCATAGATGAACAAGTTGAGACTGCTTTGAGTCTGAGTGTGGGTCACATTTATATTTTGGTAAGGTACTGACAGAAACTGATAATTTAACATTGCATTCGTAGATTGATATTGCGTATGTACAACATTTTAGCACCCTATGTAGGAGCTATGTATGAAACACTCTGAGTGTGTGGAGATAAGTTTTCAGAAAAATGGCAAGTCTTTGTCACGACAGCTTTGGGTCATCGGGTAGACAATTCCTGATATACTCCATTGTATAATATAAGGAAATTTTATAAATAGTATATTGCGTATATTTTGCAGTATTTTTATGTTTGTGAACTACCCATTTTGACTAATATTTTGACTATAGTTAAACATTCAAAACCATTGTAATAATCTGATATGAGTATTCCAAAGTGTGAAAGCATTCATGCCACAAGTAATCTTGGGGCAGGGGTCGATCAACATTCTTTTGTTCTTACACTTGTCAACAGATCACAAAATGTATGCTCAGTAATATATTGTTCAAAGTCCATTTATGCAGCAAATACGTATCTTGCTTATGTCATCTTCTGTCATGTTTATTGAACTCTAGAGGCCAGAATTTACACATACTTGTAGTGTGTGAAGCAACATTAATTCATTATCATTCATGAAGCTGTGAAGATTGGCAGCTGTTGGGATACAGCATAATGAGTGATTGTGCCTTTAAGCAGATGTGTATGGTCTCATATTTACTGTATACGCTATAATTTTCGCATACATAAATTTTCGCGAATTGTCGCTGTCACACATTTTCGCGAGTGGTTAAATTCGCGATTGGGGGACCAGAGAAAATATGAAGTGGCAAAGAAAGTGTGAATTTTCAACTTACTAGCAAATAAGAATGATACTAGTTATACACTGCATGAAAAAGACTTGCCAAACTCTGCGAACTAGTAAGTTAGAATTCAACATTTTTGAAGTGGTTAAGTCCATCGCGCTACTGCCGCTAGATTTCTGACGAGTGGTCCCCTTGCGATAATGGATTGGCTCTCTCTACAGTATTCGTAAGTAGACGTGGACGTGCGTAAACAAGCTTAGCCAGTATGGTCTGTTCGGTAAGCCGTGACATGGTATACTAGTACTGAAATGTTCGTATCATCAAGGCAAGGGATTCATTTTGGAAGGTAATATTTTCGCGTGTTGTTAATTTTGCGAATAGCTCCCGACTCGCGAAATTCGCGAAAATAAAACCCCCGCGAAATATATAGCGTATACAGTAATAACAAATTTTTAAGGAAGCAAAATTTGTAGATTGATATGCTGAGAAATTTTGCACACTAAAACTTGTGCTACGTTTTCATATTGCTGTTGCTGCTATTGATTTTGAATATCATTTTATTTT
Organism: Diadema antillarum; assembly: GCF_040938485.1. NCBI lineage: Eukaryota > Metazoa > Echinodermata > Echinoidea > Diadematoida > Diadematidae > Diadema > Diadema antillarum. The sequence continues at coordinate 723,752 of NW_027271023.1, forward strand.
TATTTTCAAGCTGGACACAAAATTCATAAAAGGATACCATATACAGAGACTCCAACCCAAAGCACCTTCTGATCTGGAGATTCTCCCGCCTGAAACCTCTAGCAAACGGGAGGTTCCAAGTTGATGTGTGCAAAGCGCGAAATTCCCAGGGTTCTAGATGCTCTCTGGTGCATTCTAAGGCTTATGTTTTCAACATACGATAGAAATAAGTGAGAAATCCTTTCCAACAGGAGAAAAAGAGCCAGGGCGGGAGAAATTAAATCTCAAGTGGGAGAACGGGAAATTTTGCAAAAATGGATTTTCGGCGGGAGATCTCCTGTCGAAAACGGGAAAGTTGGAGTCTCTGCATACAATGTATATACTGGATAGATTTCATTTTAGCCACAGACAAATAGTGAGTCAGATTATCCTTCTCCCTGTCATTGAAGGAAATCATCTCTTTCATGGTACATGTATCTGTAAGAGTGCCTGAGATGATTAATTGTGAAAATGAAATATGAAACTTCTGCTTCATTTGCAGCAGGGACTGCAGGTCATACGAGTATTCTTAAACTGCCTTTTGTTCGTCAGTTTTCACCAAGCTGATAATGTTAGTAAAGAGATATACCACAGAAGAAAAGATGATATCACGTTAATAGGGTTTGTGAGTGATTTTAATTTGTTGAGGACAAGTCCCAAGTATACTCGGGCAGGTGTCTGTGGGAAATGCGCACTTTAGCCAAATCAGTACGTCCTTAATGGGTTAATGATCGTGAAATATCTTTCCCCATGGAAAATGTTCAAATGTGTTTGGAGGAAGAGAGATAGCTGTATACAATGCACATAGATATCAAGTACATCTTAGATTGACAGGCCATGGAATGATAGATAATGACACAGATGAGATACATTAATGGGTGACTGGAGAAAAAGGAATCTTGGGAGTTTTATGAAGTAGAGGAAATCTTGGTTACAAGAGGAAGTATACCCTTCCTGATTCTTGTGGTACATACAGTTGTATTATACTCACTAGTTTGCAGTACATATGAATATAGGTTGTTTTCTTAATTTTTCTTCTACAAGATATTATCCAACACAGAGGCAAGTACAATGTATATCCCAGCACTGGTTTTACTGACAAAATTGATATGCATCCAATTCTCCCTATTGAAAATTTAAAATGTAAACATTCGCAAGTAATGAGGCGAACTTTAATGCACCCATGGGTAACAGGTGGAGGTCAAGTGGGGTCACACTTTCAGTGTCGACTTCTGCCCTTCTGTTAATGCGGAGTTACTGTGCAGCAGGCACGGGCAGAATGTATTTTGTGCTAATTGCATCTAATTTTTCCCTTTTTATCTTGGCTAAAAAACATTGTCCTGTCACCATATGCATTTTCAGAGCTTGTAACTTCATATTAAAATTTCCAACATGTAATCTACAAAGCTAGGACGGTTTTGAAATAACGAAAGTGCTCCATGTTTTTCATGCACTAGTACAGCATTGTCGGCACATTGTTACAGAAATTAAATAGCCCAAGTTTTTACAAATATACTGTATACGCCATATATTTAATGAGTCTAATTTTTTTGCAAATCGGGACTTCCCAACAATTTTGCGAGGGGCTAAATTTGCGATTGTCGAGTACCGTACTGAACGGAGGAATGCATGTGTGCACGTCACAATCATGCCTGGATCAGAGTTAATATTTACATGTGCTTTTAAATTCACCAATAGCACTGACTTGCGAAATTTGCAAAAATAAAAACCTCACAAAATATTCAGCGTATACAGTATGCGATTGGGAGAATTGATCCTGGTGTCTTTGTACAGTAGTTGTTGTTGGCATTTGTGTAAGTGGGTGAGCAATGTACTGTTCAATAAAGGGATCCGAAACTATCTAATATGCAGTATTGCCTACCGGTATACTGTGTAGTTCCCTCCCCTATTGTCAAGACGGTATGTATGACGAGGTCAATCGTGAGTGGTTTGTGGAATGGCGCTCCAGGCACAAAATAAAAATAATAAAAAAAAGTAAAAGCACTGCATTCCTTGTACTCAGCATGTTTCTAGAAATAATTCTATGCAATCAACATGGTGGGGAATATCTTGTGGATATTTCGTACACTGTCCTTTGAACAGAGGATGATTTTATTGAGTTTATTTTTTGTTCGCATTTCTTCACAGTAGTGTGCAGAATGAAGTTGAGATTGTCATCATGTATTGTATGCAAAATCTCTAAAATGATGAAGTAGGGTTCAAGAAACAATGGTATTTCCTGCTATTAGCATTGATTTGAAAGTCTGGGAGAGCTTTGACATTTACAAATGAGAAAGAAGAAAAATGAACAGGCAGTTTTATTGAGATAAATTGCTGTGGGCAAACAGATATTAAAAAAGCCTTGAAAATGTTTCGCATAAATGGTGGACGATGAAACGCAAGCAGCAGCGTTCCTTCTGGCCCGCAGCGAGATTGAGCGTGACTGAATACATGAAAAATAGACTGTAGATGCACTTGGCGGAATAGAGGTGCCCCAGTTGGCCGTACAGAATGCACTTATGAGGCGCCAGACACTGACATTACTGCTGGATTTGCATACGAGATGGGTTACGAGCAGGTGGGGAGCGTTGCGGGGAATTTTTTTGGTTGATACATGAAATGTAGATTGGAGGGAAATGGATGCCACAGGGTTTCAGACTTGCAAAGCAAGGCTTGGTTTATACTGCATTTCTGAACCTGCTTTAGAGTTTCAAAGCTTTCATAAATGCAGAAATGAGTCTCCACGTCAATTACAAATGGTATGAAAACAATTGCTGTGATACCACACATCCATGAGATATTAATCAGACAGCTCTCGATACCTTGTAGTATATTCAATATGACTCATTGTATGCACACATCAAAGTGGACATGAATATGAGGTCAAGATTGGTTGTATGGCATATATAGCAGTCAAACAATTCAGATGACAAAACAAATGCACACCCAGAATGAAGCAAATGCAGGCAAGCTTTCCCATTATCAGGAACAACCATTGCAATAAGGCAAAAGTGTGTCAAAATTTCAGAATGTATGTATGCTAGTAAGCTGGCCCTATTCATGTGAACTTTGAAACTCTGCTTCCAATAATTTCTTCAAGTTTGTGTACATGTACGAACAGCTTGTGAGATAGTAACTGAGCCTTTCATATTTTTACATTCAGTGAAATGAACCGATGTATTTCATCACATTATATTTGATTTTTCCCCACAGGGTTTATTTTTCCTATCATTGTTTTATGTTCATTTGATTCAAGATGAGACTTTTTTTTTCTTTTATAATTGATTACCATGGTGATATAATAATTTGCATTTGTTCCCTTTACAGAGGTCATACTCCGAGTCTTATGTGAAGAAGAAAGGTCAGTGGCGTTGACAATCAGGCACAGTGTCACAGCAAAATGGCTTCTGTTCCCATTTTCGTTCTCTGTTTTGTTCTGTGACCCGTTCACTCTTGAATGCTGCAACTTTTTTTTTCTTTCGTTCAATTCTTGCTTGTTCACTCGTTGATCTCTGTTGCTTAATCCCAAATTTCCCATTCCATGTTTTCATCCATGTGCTCACATTTTTTTTTTCACAGCTGTTCAGTCGCTTTTGATGTTGTCATTTAGATATTCATCAGATTTCACAGCTTTCTATGATTTTTTTCACAGTATCTTTTTCAATTAATATTTATGATTTTTGTTAACTGTTCTCCCCCCGCCCATTTTTCCTTTTTCTCCCTTCTGCCAACGTTATCAACGTGTAGCTCTCTCGTAAGACAAGTGATCCAATAGGAGAGATGGAGCTACTGAGAGAAGGTATGGAAAGCCGTGTGTAGTGATGATACAATTTGAGTGAAAAGATCACCCTACTAATGTATCAGAGCACACTTAGTGTTCCATAGTTGCTTGGGTATGACTACCGAACCTTGAAAGGTGGAGGTACATCTGTTCATTTTTTACCTCACCATTTTTCATGTATGTTCTTATTTGAATGAAGGCACATACTAACCAGATATGTTACTGGTTTTCAGTTGATAATTCTTGCCTTATTTGCTGTTAGTTTGTTGTTTTTGCGATTCATTTGTTTTATTATCATCATAGATGCTCAGAAAATCAAGTTATTGAATTCAGACAGATCCAGTCTGCAAATGTCAATAATCTTATCAAAAAAGAAAAAGAGGAAAGAAATAGCATGTATTATGATGGTTGACAAGCTTCAGGGATACATCCATATAAATATATCCATGGCATGATTAGGATCTTGCAGGTTTATGTTAACAGGTCAAAATATAACATCAACATGTCCACTTTCCCTGTAAAGAAAGATAATGCAAAGTAAAAACCAACACTTAGAGGGAAATAGACCCCAAATATATGTGGCTGGAGTGAATGGAAAAATATCAGAACACATCAGTAATGCTAGAGGTACTCGGGCAATATATTTAGAATTTATTATGAAATTTTTCCCAAGAATTTTTTATTAATTCCGTGTACCGTTGTCACTAAATAGAAAGGGTACAAGAGTTGTTTAATACAATAGTGGAAAAAATATAGAGTGATATAAATGACATTCCTCATAATTTCTATTTTCTGACATAATAAAAAGAGCATGTGGCCAAACTCTCTCAGAGAAGACAGGGGTGGATATCATTACCCATATATAGCACATATCTCTTTATATTCCTTTTTTTATTCAACTATTGTGACATCACACATTCTCACAGCAAAGATATCATGAGTGCAGAAAAGTAGTGTTTTAAAGGTGGGTAGGGAGGAAATATAGAATGGACCATGTGATGAAAAACATCAGCTAATACCCCCCCCCCCCCCAAAAAGAAAAAAAAAGAAAAAAAAAAGAATATTAAAGTAAAGCACATCAAAAAAAACAAGAAGAAGAAAGTTTGTGCTGTTTTTATGGCTAGAAACTGCACTGAGCAGTCAGAACAAATGAAATTCAGAGAGAGCACAGTCGCTAAGTACTGTACGAGCTGAAATTTTCGCGTGTTGTTAATTTCGCGGTTGCGAGGGTCTATCTACTGAACTTACTTGAACTCTAACGAAAAAACTATAGTTGTCTAAACTAAAAGTACCTTACACGTGTAAGTACTAGTACTTTCTCAATTTGAAAGTAAAACAAATATCAAAAAGAAATACTTTACAAGGACTTTCGAAATTCGTGCTGGACATCGACAGGCGAACACCAAGAATGTAGCTGCAAGAGTAGACCGAATGCACTTTAAACAGCTATAGCTAGCTGTACTGTGCGACGTGTGTGCACAGTCGAAAAGTTGAAGGCTAGCTAGGCGCAGCGCAGGACGGGATACATACTGTACTTATTAATGCTAGCTACGTCATGGCCATATATCTCAGCTCATGATAGAAGTGTGTGCTAGACCTACGTACGTAGCTAGCTACGAGCATTAGTAGTGTACATTGCTTGATTTTCATTTCCCTGCGTTGTTTTCGCGGGTTTTTGTTTTCGTGCGTTGTTATTTTCGCGTGTTGTTATTTTCGCTGTTCAAAGGCGATTAGCGGAATTCGCGAAAATAAAACCACCGCAAAAATTTCAGCTCGTACAGTATATGGCATATACAGTATTTCAGATGTACAAGTGTAGTACGGTGAAAATTAAGAGGTCGAACAGGATGCACATAGCACTTTCTGGACCAGCTTTTTAAACCACATCCTGACGATGCTGTCATATCTATAATTGATATCAGTAAGAATATACAAGTTAGCTTTCCTGATTGCAGTATAGTTGTATTGAAGTAAAAAGATCCACATCATCTGTAAAAACATCAAAAATATTGTTGCTTGTAATAATGCAATTTCTATTGGTAATTGATACTGATAAAAAGCCCAATAAATCAAAACAAAAGTATGTCAGTTGGTCAGAATATCAGATTATCCCAGAGGGGTGTATCGTTATCAAAATACAATGTAGTACTCTATTGCATTAAGCTGCGGACATTTTTTCCATGCTGTTTTGTCAGTGTAGTAATGTTTAAGCATGAAACTCATTTGTGCTGTTGAACCCTGCCTTGTAGTGTCACTCATCGGTGGACACCTCAACATTATCCCCACCTACCCCCCCTCCCCACCCTTTATAACTAATTGCATGTTTGTCTTCATTCCTTGTGTCCCAAAATTCCTTGTGCTAGCCTGGCGTGTTGGTTGCACCTTTATGTTGTTTGTTGTTGTTGTTGTTGTTAACTCTGTCAATGTCAGCTTTGTGTTTTAGGTGTGAAACAGTGTCACATAAAACTGCACACATGAATGTGGCATGCCGTAACTTAGGGCCTCGTCATACCCTGTGTTATGGCGTTGTGTAGCGCCATGACTCATGTTCTTACATATGTACCGTGACACGGGGCTATTACAGCGGCCAAATTTTGGCAGTTGGCGATAATGATCCCAATGCCAATCCAGTACTGTTATGACATATTGCACATAATTACAATAAGTTATTGATAATAGTTCTTTACTTGTAATCATTGAAGGAGTAGTAGGGAAAAGTAATTTTGAATAAACTGTTGCCATATGAGGAAAACACATTTTGTTTTACCTAGACATACATATATATCTGCGATAGTGGAAACTAGTGAAGAGCTGGACATATTTTTTATTAAAGTGAGCATGTTTGGCCTCTGAAATTGATGTCATTACTTGATCCTTATCAAATAAAGAGAACAAATAGACTTAGAAAATGATTTAGAATCAAGTACATCAGAGCAAGTCATTTGAAATTTTAAAAAAAGTGGCAAAAGTTTGCTCTTTGTAGTGGGCTTTGGCCAAACTTTGGGTACGATATTTTGTACATGTACCCAAGGGGGCTGCAGTTTCTCTGTCCATTGTTTAGACAGATTGGCCCGAATTCACGAAGGTGGTACAATCTAGTCCATGGTTTAAGCCATGGACAAAGACTATGGAGCGCCAATTGTCGCACAGAATATATTGTTACGAAACCAGTTATTTCGTCGACGAAATGACCATTTCGTTAACGAAATTATCATTTCGTCATCATGTTCGTTATTATCATTTTGGTCAGTATCATTTCGTCGACGAAATGTTGTTGTTTCGTTACAAAATAATCATTTCGTCGATGAAATGACTGATTTCGGAACGAAATATTCCATTCGTCACTTGGCGCTTCATGGTCTTTGTCCATGGTTTAAACCATGGACAAGATTGTACCACCTTCATGAATTTGGGCCTTAAAGTCCTGGGGTAGTTCTGCTCTAAGAGTAATCATGTCCTCATTGATTTGTCAACTTAAAAAGGTAAAAATGTCAATTTGAGCGAAAAAACAGGTACTGCAATCTTCCAAAAGGTGTTTGCCAATGTAAGATATCAGTTATGACTTTAGCAATTCAAAGGCTTTGTTTATTCTGGTGTGGTGGTATAATTCTTAGTATGTTAGCAGAAAATGCATTGAAAATCATCATTTTTGTATTGAGACAATCATGTCTGTAATATGCATAAAAATGGTTGGATCCAGTAGTGTTAAGCATGCTCTCTGCACTGAGTTTATACCTTCAAAGGCATGAAGCAGCACATATGTCACACTCCTCATTTGTGTGTGTGTGTGTGTGTGTGTGTGTGTGTGTGTGTGCATTGTGTGCTCTAATAGTCTATGGAAAGGATTAAGTGTTATCATATGTGAGGGTTTCTTGCTGCTCTGTGGGGAAAAAGTGGGAATAATGACCAATTATGGCAGAGATTTCAGGTGATTAGTAACAAACAGTCATCAGTCACTCACCTCTGAGACTTGTGTCACATAAGACTGTTTTATGGATTTGTTTTCGTTCTTTTCTCTTGGGGTTGAAAAGAAAAGATGCGATTAAAGACCATTGATCTTCGCGGTCTGTAGGCTGCAGAAGGTGCTGAATGCAATTTCTTTCCTTGTTTCCATGGCAACCACAGAGGAGGAGGACATGACCTTCGTGCGATTCATGAAGAATCACAAGTGCTACGAGATCATCCCCACCAGCTCCAAGCTTGTCGTCTTTGATCTCAAGCTGTTGGTAAGTGAGGTCACGCCGCTTTCTAGCTGTGTAGCGATAAGGGTTAGACTGGCAACATTTCACTTTCAGCGAAGAAGCTAGTTTATACGAGTGAATATTGATTTTAGCCAACATGTTTCTCTCTATTTGTTTTTTCTTTTTCTTTTTAATGTTTTGCAATAGGGGCAAGGACCTCATGCACTAAATATGGGAGATATTGCTTGGTTGATTGACCGATTCGATTATAGAATTCACCATTACTAAAAGATAAAAGCTTGTATGTGATACCATTTCGCTATCTTGTTGTATAGCAATACAGCATCACAACATACTGGTGACATTTCAGCTTCAGCGAAGTAGTTACATTTTATATGATAGAATTGCTGCCTATCAGCAAACATATTTTTCTGTTCATCTTTTATTCTTTTGTTCTTTCTTTTTTGATGCAACTGCGGGCAAGGACCTCAATCACAAAATATTGGAAATATTGCATGGCTTGTTGACCAGTCAAATTACGGAATTCACCATACTAAAAGATAAAAGCATGTATGTTATCATAGTCACTGTATAGCTGTATGGCTGTATAGCTGTATAGCAGTAAGACTTACACAACATACTTGTGACATGATGCTGATGATGATCCACAGCATTTGTATAGCACCATACTGTTTATATCTGTTGTAAAAGCATTCAAAGGCGCAGACTCTTCCAAGAGAGTTAGCAATTGAATGCCTGGTGAAAAATGTGAGTCTTGGGTGAAGCTTTAAAGTGATCCAGTTTGTCAATTTTATGGAGGAAAGAAAAGCATGGAAAAAAATCAATTTAACATATCACTGCGTTTAGCTCTCATAACACAATGTGATACATCTAGTTTGAGAGGTTGTCCGTACTAGTAGTTGCTAAACTCATTACACCTCATCATGTAGTGTGTTACCCTGTTGAGGATGAGTCCAGAGTAAACACGGGCCGAGGTCTATGGGAAGTGGGTGTTGTAGCAAAATCAGCCTTCCCTCAATGGGTTAAAGTTCAACGTTTCACGGGCTTGGTGTCAAATTCTCATATTCCAGCTCCATATAATTCTAATGTGTGTCCTTGTTTTAGCATTGGGGTGATATTTTATGAATCAATTTAATTTTTCATGGATTTGAAATATGAGTTGTTAGATTAAATGTTGTACTAGTATCACATCTATATTGATCTTGGAATATACTGGGGTTGCAAAGTTATTTTTTCAATTAACTGTGAACATTCTTCAATTCAGCACCTTCATAGTGGTTTTTAAGGGCTACCACCAAATGAGCATGATTTATGCTGGTTTTCTGATCTGTTTCAAAGAAGACGGTTTTCTTCTCTGTCGTAACTTGCCTCAGGTCAAAAAGGCTTTCTACGCTCTGGTCTACAATGGTGTGAGAGCAGCTCCTCTCTGGGACAGCACAAAGCAGGATTTTGTGGGTAAGCATCCTGATCAGCACTGGACAAGCTCCTGTATGTGATGAAATTCCATGCATGTTTCATTCACAGGTTATCAGTGGCAACATTGAAACCGGCCTGGGCCCTGTCAAAGGCTTGTCCACCATTGCAATACTTCTGTGATGTTTATTAATGTATTCCAATAAAGTAAAGATACCACCAGAACCCTGCCCTCGATAAAAAGATAACAAGCTTTTTGATTCAATTGTGCCTACAAGTTAAGGTATGTTTCAATATTTGGAACCCTGTTGATATAGATGAGGCGAGCTTTCTGGTCACCAAGTATAATACTTGTTATAATCAGGTAATGTACAAGAGTAAGCCAATTCATTATGATCAAGTAATGCACAATTTAAAGAGTAAATTTATTATAAAAAACTCAAACTGAAACAGTAAAATGCTATCCTTTTTAGCTTACCTGTGAGCTATTGCGATCGTTCTTCGTCCAGCGTGCGTCGTCCGTCATCTGCCATGCATCGTGCGTCGTCCGGCGTGCGTAAACTTTTTACATTTTCACCTTCTTCTTGAAAACCACAAATCTGCAGTTTTCACCAAACATAGCAGGTAGCATCCCTGGGGGATTAGGATCTCAGTTTGTTAAAATGGGCACCATGCCCCACCCAGCTAAGTTAATACTATGAGTCAGTACGTTGATGACTGTAGTTTCAAGTTTGTTCATGGCAGAATCAGGGGTGCCCCCCTTGGTACCCAGCGAGGATAGTGGGGAGGGGTCCTAATGGGGCCTAAATTGTACCTTTTCAGCTTCTGCTTGAGAATCCCATGACTGATTTTCACCAAACTTGGCATGTATTATCCCTAGGGGCATAGGATCTCAATTTGTTCAAATGGGCACCAAGTCCCACTTGGAGGGCCCCAAGGGGCCCAAACCTCCCAAAATTAAGGAATCTTCTCTAGAATCAGAAGTGATAGAGCTAAGATAATACTATTGAGTTGGTACATTAATTACTGTAGTTTCAAGTTTGTTCATAGCAGATTCAGGGGTACCCCTCTTGGGGGTAGAGGGAGGGGTGGGGATGTCCAAATGGGGGCCTAAATTGTACATTTTCATCTTCTTCTTGAAAACCTCAAGACAGATTTTCACCAAACTTGGCAGGTAGCATCCCTAGGGGGTTAGGATCTCAATTTATTAAAATTGGCATAATACCCCAAGGGAGGCCCTCAATCCCCTAAAATTTAGGAATCTTAAAAAAAAAATGGGGCCCTTATTGTACATTTTCATCTTCGACTTGAGAATGCCTGGTCAAATTTTGGTAAAGCTGTGAATAATTAAGATTAGTGACTGCGTAAAAGGTGAACTTGCGATACTCAGGTGAGCGCTAGACCCGTGGGTCTCTTGTTTCGTTTTTTTTTTTTTTTTTTTTTGTTACCAATAGCATGGTGATATTATTCATAGTTCTCTTGATAGTGACAAGTATAATTCTCAAAGCTTTGTATGCTTGAGTGTTTTTAATCAAATCATTCTAGCCCTCAGCAGAGATTAGTATTTTTCTTTTTTTATCAAGCCTCAGCAATTTTAAACATCATCTTTAATGTCTAAAAGCTAGTATGCAGAATAGGTTGTCTCTTTAACCCGCTGAAGACTGGTCCTGAGTATACTGGGGCAGGTGTCTATGGCAAATGCATGTTGTAGCAAAATGAGTCCATCCTCAACGTGTTAAGATCTGTTCACTTGATGTTTATGTAAGGGACCACACCATGAGGAACCAGTATCCATGGCAACACTGATGTAGGAGGGAGGGCATCAATAAACCGATGCCTCATTTAGAAAGATGTCCCTCCTGACTTATACTATTCCTGTTGATGTAGAATCCTGCAATCACGACCAAAGAACATGATTAAAAATCACAAAAGGGCATACATTTCCTACGCTGATGCATTGCCCCTGCTTTGCTCCTTGAAGGAACACATTTTTTATGTAGATTTTATGAATTCCGACATGCAACATTTCCAGCCGGGCATGTCTGAAGCGTCCCCAAACATTGTTAGTGTACAAAAAGTAAAAAAGAAAATAAATATGTGCAAGCAACCTCTAGGCCCGCAAGATGAAATATAAAATGTAGTACCCTAGCTTGCTGGATTGCTCATTTGTGTGCACTTTATAGGAGAAATGCATTCAAACATTTTTTATTGCAATTCATAGGGATGGTTAGTTTTGGTTGAGATGGGGGTTGAGATTTTAACTTTTTGTGAGATAATCAGAGACCGTTTATGAAATATTAAAGAGTATACAATGCCAAGAGGAATTCAAAGTTTATTTTTGATGATCATCAGTTTTGAAATGGTTAAAATATCCAGACAAAGTAAACAAAGTGATCCTAATAAAAGGTAGGCCCCGCCTTTTATCAGGACCTCTTTGTTTATGGATATATCAGCCACTTCATAACCAATTTTCAGTAAAACAAAAACAACTTTGAATACCTTATAGAATTGTATGCTCTTTTACATTTCATATTAAGAGGTTTCTTGTCATCTCACAAGAAAGTTTGGAAACCTGACGCCCCATCTCGCCAAAACTACATAATGTATACCATCTCGTTAAACACAGGGTGGGTGTGTGACAAAGATGAAAAGAAAGACAAATAGACTAATTCATCAGCGCATTTGCATCTATAGATATTGTACCCTGTTGACCTAGTAACGTAAAGTCTTCTGCTCCTTCTAACCAAATGTTAATGCTTGCAATCCAGTTTGCATGCAATACTGTATGCGCCATATATTTTGCGAGTCTAAATTTTCGCGAATCGGGAATTTGTGACGATTTCACAAGTGGCTTAATTCGCGATCGTGGAGTCCTGTACTGAACGGAGAATTGTACACGCGTACGTCACATTCACATCGGGATCAGAGTCAATATTTTTGTGTGTCTTTAATTTTGCGAATAGCACCTGACTCGCAAAATTTGCGAAAATAAAAACTTCATGAAATATTTGGCATATACAGTACATGGTCAGGCGAGCCTCAGGCAGACTGCTTGGTTGTCGGTCATAACTGTTCAGTAGTGTAAAGGCATGCATACGGTTGGAATATCATTTCAATGGAGTGGTCTATTAGTATGCAAGTGGGCGACTTGCCTGAACATGTCTGCAATAAGGGATGCTGGGAGCATTTTTTTTTTTTAATGGGAGATGGAGTATGTATTTTAAATCATTGCCTATTATAGAACCCGATAGGTATGATACAAATGTTGGTGGAATATTTCAGAGTCTCATTGTGAAAAGGAATAGATAATTTTGTTTTCCTCCAGACGAATTAAAGTGTGTCCTCCTGGGTTTCTCTCCATTACTAATTCCTGCTACTGATACTGAATTTTACAGTTTCCCACCATTTTTTGCATCTCTCTTTTACAGATTTATTTATCTTGTAGATCAGGGAAATTGTGAAGCTGGTTTACACAGCATATTTTATTATTTTTTTTTTAAATCAACCTTTCCTGTGATGTGTTCTATGACTCTTGCTTTTTTTATGAGTAGATGTTTACAAAGAGAGAGAGAGAGAGAGAGAGAGAGAGATGAAATCACTTATTGTGACGCAGCTAGATTTCACTGGTAGTATTTGGCATAGAAATGTGCACACATTTTGTTCCCTTTTATAACAGTGTGAAAAGAAAATTTGTGACTATTCTGTTCGCTGCATTTTGTTCATGAGTTTATGCTATTGCTATTTATGCATTGGCAATGAAATTCCAAACAGGTGAAATTACCAACATTTAATTGTTGGTATAAAATTCATCACCCCATATAAAATCATACTTTCACAGTAATATGAAGAATACATACTGGTATGGGAGAGCTGTCAGCTCAAATAAAGCAGAATGAAATACAACTGTACATTCATGGTGTAAATATCATAATCCCAAAGACAGACTTGCTGCTTCTTTCCAAAGGCAAAGCAATTTTGCAGTTTAAAATTAAGATTAATGTGCAACAACTGCTTTGGTAATGTCTGCGCTACCTCTAAGCTTGTGAATTTGCCATGCCATTATATTGGCATGTAGTCAAATCTTCCCTGTACATGGCCTTAAAATAAGAAGTTGGCAAGCCAACTGGAATGGTGAATCTATCCCACAAACCTGTAATAAGACCATCATATTGTGACATCAAGGATGATATTAAACCGATATGTAGGAGCGTCAATGTACTTGGATGTTGTACTGATCAATGGGCAGGGCACACAGATACACAGAAGGATTCAAAAACAACAAACATAAGTGTCGATGGGGGGGGGGGGGGGGGGGGGGCAATTTGTTGATCAGTTGCAGAAAAAAAAAATTGACTTAATAATTAATGATTTTCATTAATTTGAATAATTATGCAATACCTGCTGCATGCTGTAAGGATTAGAAGCAGCAGTGGCTGTCAGGAGAAAGCTCGGTGATCTAGTGTATAAGACGCCTGTCCGGAGTTTAGGAGGTCGTAGGTTTGAATCCTGCTTATAAAGTCTGTATGCCCATGATTTCTTTTTGTTGTGGCTACTACTATAAAAACAGTGGTCACTTTAGTGCCTATCTATGTCGATGTAGGGCAATTTGTTCATCAGTTTCAATAATTTCAACAAGTTTGATAAAGAGTATACTTGCGTGATTACCAGCCACACCTACCCGTATAAAATGCATTTGTTTGATTTTGTTTTCTTCTTGTAGGTATGCTGACCATTACAGACTTCATCAACATTCTACAGTACTACTACAAATCACCTCTCGTAAGTTTGTTTATCGTAGAACTGCATTTTGCCTTTGGACTTATTTCATGTGGCCATGGTATAGTATGAAATATTGATGAGCATACAATTCTATGAGGTATTCAAATTTTATTTGATGAAAATTGATTTTGAAATGGCTGAGATATTTTTTTTTAAAAAGACACAAAGTGAAATAAAGTGGTCCTAATAAAGGTTGGTCCCACCTTTTATTATGATATCTTTTTTTCTGGATATCTCATCCATTTCAAAACCAGTTTTCATCAAATAAACTTTGAATTCCTCTTAGTTGTATGTTCTTTCATATTTTATAAGAGGTTTCTAGTTATCTCGCAAAAATGTAAGATCTGAATCCCCCATTTCAACCAAAACTATACCATCCCTTTAAAAAACACTAATAAGCCACTATGGGACCAACTTCCATTGGACCAGGCAGGTAATGGATAGAGTAGGCTACCGTGCCAAACAGTGAAGGGTTTTATATTCATAAATTTGTGGCATATCACTGTTGTGCTGTAAATTTAACATGTGAACATATTGCCACATGCTAGTGTATGTATTAGTATCTATGTGCACTCACTATGACCTTGGTGTCAGATCGCGAAAACAACATCTCACGAAAATGTCTGTGACCTAATTCATGAAAATATCTGTCTGCAAAAATAACAGCTTTTACAGTTTATGATTATATCTCACAATTGAGAAGTCCTGTGCACTGATCCACAGTGTGTGTTTCGTCTTCTTTTCTTGATATTGCCTGTTTATGAGCCATCTAAGTCACTGTAATTTTTTTCTTTGTTTGTGCATGGTGAGACAGTATGGGTGCCTATTTTATAGATGTGTATTGTTGATCTGGTTTGGTCTGCAGTTGTTTTGGTATAGCACTGCATATTCAAGAGCTTGGACTCTAAAACCAAAAGACACTTCAGTTGTTGAAGCACTACCCAATGTGTTTGCGTTCTTTGACAAAATAGTATACCCTCAATACCCCTCTTGACCCCGGGTACATACAGTGCGTGGTGGTGCTTGGGTGATAATTATAGCAGGGCTTCTTTAAGAGCAGTGTTTACGCTGAAGACGCTACCAGGGTGGCTGAGAATAATACCAAAATATTATCTAGTTCTCTGAGATATTTTCCCATTTGACTGAACAATGAGGATCAGCTATATTGTGGCTGCTTTCGACTTCAATGTCGTGTGCCGGAACAAAGACATCAATATTTTGATATTTTGTTTATTTTCATGTGTGTTTGTGTGTGTGTGACAACCTAGATACAACTTCGAGAGATCATTAGAAAGAGGACATGTGGAGCAGGCAATTTGTTGATCTATGCATAAAAAAAACTGAGATATCTGCTAGCATATGTTTGCGCAGACGGCAAGACCAACCTCTGTTGAAGGAAAATCCTCAAGTGAGGTGGCATTGCCAGAATGAGTGTGAATAAATTAGGCAGTAGAAGTGTGCTCTTCGCTATGTATGTATGTATCCAATGCATGTACAGTGCATCTGATGATCATTTTTAGTGCCCTAGCCATTTTCTCCACTTTTCTTAAATCCCATTCATTTTGTTCAACTTTATGAAAATCTCTCCCTCTTCTCAATGTCTTCCTTGTAAGATGCTGTACCATCTCCATCCCCCTCATCCTCTTTGTCATCATTCTCTCACTCTCTCCCTCTCCCTCCCCCTCTGCTTCTCCCCCCTCCCTCCCCCCTCCCCCCCCCCCCCCACTCTGTCATTGTCTTCTGTCTCTTGTCACTGTCATCCCTCAAGGCCCATTAAGCACCTAGTCCCTGGATATAAACACTGCACATTAATCCCAGATGGATCTCTCATTATCATACTGCTTTCCATCACACCGATAGGCAGACTATAAAAGTAGGGTGACAGCAGGCTAGTGCCACCCCTGTGCAAGGAGAGAGTTTTTATTTCAATTAGCCTTGACTCGAGGCTATTCCTGCTACACAGGCTCAGACGTACAAGTATTGGCAGGGATGGTGCCCACTGCCCACAATGATGTTGTCACTGGAATTGACAGGGTACTTCTGTGGGGATGAATTCATAGATCCCCCGGAAGCCCAGGCTCCTATGGAACTGGCTAAACCTAAATGTTGTCTCCAGCGTGCACATGATATGTGCGAATGCAAAGATGTGCAGATTCTCATTCGTGTATCGCATGCAGTCACCTGATGGTAATAAATCATCGTAGAGTGCTGAAGCATAGGTGCTATGACAAGACCTGATCACTGTTGGAGAGTGAGGTTGGGGGTTGGGTGTGCATAGAAGATGGCTGAACATATTGCAGTGCGAAGGTCATCATGCTGAGTGCTATTAAACTTTTGTACTTAGGAAATTTGGTATGCTGCCCGATCAGAGTCATATTAGCAGCAATAAAAGGAGTGATGTACAACTGTGTAGGTCACTCAGCAGAATCTAGGGCTGATTGTGAGGCAACTACTAGGGTGTACACATTTTATAGTTTGATTAGTAGGAAGGTCGTGAAGCTGTTGGTATTTGATAAACAGAATATCACTTGTGTATGAGGGCCAGCACCTTTTTAAACTTCCAATGAACTTGCTGCCATTAGACTTGTTGCTCTAAGGCACATGATAAGAATTATGGAACAGTATGTTTTGTGATATAGGCCTATATTATTGATTTCATGTATGTTATGATGTATGTTTGTAATACAAATCCAGCACAAATATCACATTGATGGGACTGAGTATGCTTTGTGTGTTTGAATTCTGTTGACATAACCACTAAGGAGGCACTCAAATGCTTACAAGAAAGTGATGATGAGACAGATGGCTTGAAGTCCCCTCTGAAGGATTAGCCAAGTGTCTTGCATAGATAGGGACACAACTACTGCAGCCAGGGGACTTGAACCAGAGACCTTGTGAATGTGATTCATAGTCCATGGTCATGTCCACTGAGCCACAGGGGCTCTGATATGAATTAGATGTACACTGTGTATTGCAGATTGCCCAAATAAGGAGAGGAAAAAAACAGTATTACACTGTTGCAGCATAGGTGACCTGAAATGTTTTATTTGAACACATGTAATCACTATGGATTAAGGCTGGCTTCACATGCCTGTAATTTTTCAAAAACTTCTTTCTTTGTGTTGACACAGGTGAAAATGGATGAGCTGGAAGAACACAAGATTGCCACGTGGCGGGGTGAGATTTTTGACACCTTTGTTTTTATTGAAAATTTTGAGTGTATTTTGCCGATATCCTTGCTTATCTTTCATGGAGGAAAATACAGTCAAGTTTCCTCTGTTATTTCTCCAAACAGTGAATAGGAAAAGTGTAAACCACAGTCATTGCCAGATAAGTTGAATTCTGTTTTGACAAAAAATAAGTGGATAACCACTGAGGTGACAATCGTCAGTGTTTGGGCATATGCATCAAATCTTGATGGAGAGGGCAGATAAGGCTTAACTTGAACATCTGCTGGGCTAATTGTCTGACTTATTTTTATTTCCTTGACAGTGATTATGAGCAAAGTATCCCTTTAAGAGGAAACATGTGTAATTGGAACATTAAGTCCAAGTAGGCTGCAAGGAGGTTAGGCACAAAACTCGAGGAGAAATGAGTGGATAAAAAAGTAAAAAGGAGGATGAGGAAGAAGAGAAGGGATAATAAGAAGAGAAAGGAGGGGCAGAAGACGAAGAAGAAGAGAATGAAAAAGAGAGGGGAAGGAGATTGAAATTCCAATGCATGGTGTACCAATGTTCATTGCTGTGCTAGCAATTATTGTGACCAAAAAAAAAGAATGCATGGATATTGCAAACAATCAGTGGCTTGTTATTAGATTTAAACCATGTTTGATGTTTGTGTCCCATTATTTGTGTTGCAGAGGTCCTCAAAGAGAAGGCAAGACCCCTTGTATGGATCGACCCAGACCAAAGGTGAGTTCAGCACTCTTTTCTTATTGCATTATACAGTCAACATTGTATATGATGGGCAAGCCAGAGAAGTCCAACTGTAAATGTGTATGTGAATTGTCGTACACACACACACACACACACAC
Organism: Diadema antillarum; assembly: GCF_040938485.1. Taxonomy (NCBI): domain Eukaryota; kingdom Metazoa; phylum Echinodermata; class Echinoidea; order Diadematoida; family Diadematidae; genus Diadema; species Diadema antillarum. The sequence goes on from NW_027271023.1 coordinate 741,978, forward strand.
ACACACACGCACACACACACACACACACACACACACAAAAAAGCTTGTAAAGAGTCTGAACATTGAAGGAGCATCGACCTGGAGGGGAATAGTTTGAGTTATTCAAGGTTGAAATTGACAAAAGCAAATTTCAGCCAGGTGGAGTACAATAATTACAGATTGTTTGTTTGGGCATTTTTTTTTTTCATAGATGAGCGACTATGAGAGGACTGTCATGGCTGATCGCTATTGTACATATGCGGAATTATAATGAAGTGAAGAAAAAGTGTGTTTTGAAGAACATATTGGTTACGAATATTTATGCAGTTTTTACCTTGTGCATATTCATCATGTACAATGACCCTTTTAATGGTTTACATCAATGACCCCAACTGTTTACAATAACTTTATAAGGAAACTTTTCCTAGCAATGTAAAGTGACCAATGTTTGTTTTCTTTATAGGAAGAGAGCCTTTGTTTATATTAAAAAAAAAACAACATGAAATGTGCAGTGTTTCAGTGAAGTCCATTATGTGAATGTATATTTGTGACTGTTCGTGTACTGTGAAATGAGTTTGAAACTGACATCAGCCTACCTTTATAAATGCCTCCCTCTCTCAGTTTGTTTGAAGCAGTACGGATGCTCATCCAGCAGAAGATCCACAGGTTACCGGTCATCGATCAGGCAACGGGGAATGTCATCTACATCCTGACACACAAGAGAATCCTCAAATTCCTAGCTCTACTAGTACGTTTGCATGTTTCATTTAGATTTGTATGCTTCTATGGACACAAGTGCTCCAGTTCGTCTTTAGTTGATTGTATTTTTATACCCCTGCCAAACGAAGTTTGAAGGGGGTATATAGGAATCAGCGGACGGTCGGTCGGGCGGTCGGGCGGTCGGGCGGTCGGGCGGTCGGTCGGGCGGTCGGTCCGTTGCAAATCTTGCGTCGCGAACTACTTCCTCAGTTTTCAGCCGATTCCCATAAAACTTGGCACAGATGTGTGCCTTGGGTTGTAGATGTGCAAGACGTATTTTTTGACAGTACCCAAAAGTACGTTGCCATGGTAACGGCATATTATGGGCAAAAATGGGTACAAATCTTGCGTCGCGAACTCCTCCCACAGTTTTTGATCAATTTTTATGAAATTAGGTACAGATGTTCATCTGAATATGTTAATGTGCAAGACACATATTTCCGCAGTGGCAAAAAGTGCGTTGCCATGGTAACGGCATGTTATTGGTAAAATATAGGGCAAAATGCTTCATGGCAAAACTGCTTCATCAGTGTTCTTCCAATTCTCATGGAATTCATATTGAATGTTTGTCTTAGGATATAGGTCAGCATGACACATTTCTTGACAGTGACAAAAAGTATGTTGCCATGGTAACAGCTCACATATTATGAGCCAAAATGATGGAAAATTTTGTGTTGCAAACTACTTCCTCAGTTTTTGCCCAATTTCCATGAAACTTGGTACAGATGTGTGCCTTTGGTTGTAGATGTGCAAGACGCATTTTTCGACAGTACCCGAAAGTACGTTGCCATGGTAACCGCATATTAATGGCAGAAGATCAAGGAAAGATCTTGCGGATTTAACTACTTCCTCAGTTTTTTGACCAAAGCTTATGAAATGTTGTTTTGACCAAAGCTTATGAAATGTTGTTTGGCGGGGGTATAACCAGTCGATGTAGCGACATTTCTAGTTGGAGCTTCTTTGGGTTGATTTTTGTTTCTCAAAATCCGTCGACCTTTTATTCAGGTTGACTTCTGTGTGTTCTGTGCAACATTTGCCGAGTTCCAACTAGTATGCTTTGATGATGCTTGATTTGTTACTTTGTTGAATATACAAAAGTATGTTTTAGATTAGACAAAAAAAAAAAGATAATATTATATATTATTTTTTAATTGTATGTGCGGTTTTCTCACTTTAAGCCAAAAATGTATAAGTGCTCTCCGGGTATAACAAACATAGTTATAACGAAATTTCTATACACCAAAGTGTAAATTCAGCACCCAAAGTTATTTTCTACATATCTTTATAATTTTTTGTTTGTTCTGCTTTAAAAAAAAAAACAAAAAAAAAACTATACAGCGAAAGAAAACTGCTGGTCATGAGGACTTTGTCATAACAGGAATCCCCTGTATATGATTTTTGCCTTCAAGATATGTTTTTTATATCATCAGTGTGTTTTTGATCTGCAGAAGTTTGCAGAGACTCTGTTTATGCCCAGTTTCATGATTGCTTCTGGTTCGTCCAGTGCGACTTGTGTCCAACTCGTCTCTCCTTCTCTTCCTTCTCCCCCTAACCTGTGTTACCTCATGTAAAGCAGAAAAATGAGATCAAGAGTCCCTCGTTCCTCAAGAAAACCCTGAAGGAACTCAAGATCGGCACCTACAGCAACATCGCAACGGTGAGTAGCAGCCTTACGGACTGACGCCATCGTCATTATCGATGAAAGCTCTTTGTATTCAATAGTTCCAGAGACCCAAATTAGACAGACGTATGAAATTATTGTTGTCAATATGCAATGCTTAGATGCAGTTGTTAAGGTCATTGACTCTTAAACTTTTATAATTGATTCCAAAGTTTGACGGTAATACGCTTATACCTACTGTAACATCTCACGTTCTTTGGTAATTTTCTTCAAAGGGCTTGATGTACACATATTTGGATGGCTCCTGGTAAAACATACAATAAAACAAATTAAAGCAGGAATCATGAAAGCTAAAGATATTACACAGTTTAATACACTGCCAGAGATTAAAAAGATCACACTGGGCATTGTTACACTTTTAAAAAGCGATAACACATGCAAATATTTTTGTTTGTTGAGTATCGAATGATTTTACTGAAGAAACTGAAAAAAAAAAATTATAATTAATCACATGCTCAAATGGTTTTAATGCCAAAATCAATTCAGTATAAAAGCTTATTTGAAGGCAGTCATACTTACAAGTCTCTTTTGAACTCTTTGACTCCTAATACTAGGCACGGCCTGACACGCCCTTGATCAAAGCTCTCAACATGTTCATCACAAAGCGGGTCTCGGCTCTGCCCATCGTGGATGAAAACAACAAGATTGTCGACATCTATGCCAAGTTTGATGTCATCGTGAGTATCGTCTTTAGTTGTGCTTGTTTGTGTTTGTGTGTTTGTCTCTGCCTTTGCCCTTGTCAATGTCTGTTTGTATGTCTCTGTGTAGTCATCCATGATGATTAGATAGCTTCTCCCCTATTTTCGGTGGGGTGGGAATGGGGAAGGGCTGAAAGTTGCCTTCTTTCCTAATAGTAGAAGTGGATGAATTTTTGAATGAAATACTTGGTCATCATCCAGAAACTATGTTAACCCATACGGATTCAAATGACAAGTTGCTTGTGTGTGTGTGTGTGTGTGTGTGTGTGTGTGTGTGTGTGTGTGTGTGTGTGTTTTAATGATTCCTTTAACATACTTTCAATAGGCTTAACCTCAATTTTCATAGCTGGCATCAATGCACTCTATGTTGTATGTCAATGAAGGCTCTTTAATCTTTATAACAGAAGGTACTGAGATTGATCCCTGCTCACTGCACTAGTTTGTGGACAAGATGCTTCGGTGACCCCACAAAGTTGTGTTTAGCCAGACGTGTAAATGACTACCTGGCGTACTATAGGGTAATAGTAATGGCAAGACTTTTATGGCAGAACAGTGCTACTCTAATTGATCTACCCAGGGTAAATAGGACCATAAGATGATGATGATGATGGTGATGGTGAGGATGAGGATGAGGATGATGGTGATGGTGATGGCGATGGCGATGGCAAGGGCGTGGGCGTTGGCGTTGGCGTTGATGTTGATGTTGATGTTGATAAGGATGATGATGAGGAAGAGGAGGAGGATGAGGAGGATGAGGATGGTAAGGACGATGATGATGATGACGATGATGATGGTGATGATGATGAGGAGGAGGAGGGAGGTGGGAGGGGGAGGAGGAGGAGGGGGAGGAGGAGGAGGAGGAGGAGGAGGAGGAGGAGGAGGAGGAGGAGGAGGAGGAGGAGGAGGGGGAGGAGGAGGAAGAGGAGGAGGAGGAGGATGCCAAAGATGAGATTGATGAGGATGATGATCATTACTTCATTCTAGGCATTCCTCTCTCTGCTTAATCCTGTTCAATCTAGAGTTATGTTTCATATTCTTTGGGTGCTTTTGCTAGTTTTGCCTCATATGTTTGTGAAAGGTAAGAGTTTGATTATTGTTATCATTATTTTTTTTTTTTTTTTCATCTGTAGAATCTTGCTGCTGAGAAGACCTACAACAACTTGGACATCACCATCCAGCAGGCCCTCCAGTTCCGCCAGACGTACTTTGAAGGCGTCAGCACGTGTAAGGAGAGCGAGACCCTGGAGACCATCATGGAGCGGATCATCAAGGCTGGGGTGGGTTGGAGAGACACACCACCCATCCATCTCTTTTAGGGACTTGGGGGGGGGGGGGGGTACCAGATCATGCCTTTTTGTCCACGTTCAGGATTCCACAGCTGCTGACGTGTCTGGTAGGAGGGGAAGGCGACCTCATCATCAGCATCCTGATGCAAGTCGGGCGTGTCTACCCCCAGGCTCTCTACTTCCCCATCAGGACCCTGTACTTGACCCACAAGATCGAACACAGGGAGAAGTGTGAGTGATGGACATTAGGCACAAAAACTCACCCCTTCTCTCTTCCACCACCCCTCCCTCCTCCTGCCTTCCCTCCTAAACATTCCAAGCATCAGAGTCCCATTTTACAAAAGTTGTAAGGAATAAAACTCTCACTAGAATAGCAACTTCTCGCATCAACAGCCATTCAGGAAGCTGAATTCTAATTATTAGCGTGACAATTGTCATTCCAAGGCAACTTGCCGACTGAAGATGGTTGCATACATTTCCTTTTTGCTGTATTTCTGTGTGTGTCTGTGCATGTGTGTGTGTTTGTGAGACTGATCAAAGTCAATGAGTGCTAAATTTGATATTGAGATGTGTTTTTGGAGAAATAAGAATGATTTTTTTCTGTTATAGAGTTATAGCAAATGGCATTTAGAAATAAAGTTGCTCTTCAAGTAGTAAATGCTCTTTATTTATCATGTGATTTAGGATGAGTCAATCTTAAAAGAAAAAAAGGTGTTCTTGGAAGTGTTGAATGTATGAGTGATACAGTTTTCTATGTTTACTCTCTTGCTCTCTTGTTACAGTTAAGAGTGGGGATGCATCCATCGCCCATCTGCGTCGCCTCTCGTCCACCTCCCTGGCTGCCAAGGCCGCTGCTGCGACAGCATCAGAACCTCCCACGCCCACCACCAGCGAGGCATCTACCACGTCGGCAAAGCCAGCCGCATCCGGCAACACCGTTGGCACCGGTCAGCCGGCCACCAGCAAGGATGAGATCAAGACGGAAGGAAACGGGAGCACCGTTGCCACGACAACTGCCACCACCTCAGCTGCTGGTGGTAAGTGATGTCACTGTGGGAGAGATGATGATAGCATCACAGTTGAAGTGATTAAACCTCGTCTTGAGGATGGATTAAATCTTGGGCATATCTTTAATGTGATGTTAATATGTAAACTTAAAATTAGTGATTCTTGCATCAAGTTTCTATTGCAACTGATTAGCAAATTGCCCTTTATCAATGTAAATAAAGACAGATTATTCAGTGTTTGAGTAATAACCACAATAAATATCAGAGGCATGCATACTTGGGTTGGATTTAAACACATGTCCTCCTGATAGCTAGGCAGGTATTGTATCCGATAGACTACCAAGCCTCTACTCATAGCCAGTGATGGTTCTTGGGGGCATTTCATGAAGGGTTTTGCCAGATTTTTTTTTTTTGACAAACTGTTACAAGCTACTGAAATTTGTTGCATCTGATTAGCCGAGAGCAAATTTGTCCGATAAACTAACTGACCAAAATGCTTCATGAAATACCCCCCTGATCCCTTTCATCTGTATGAAAGAGGCACCAGTAATCTCTATAACGTTTCTCATTGTAGATGCCAAGAGCAGTACCACCACATCTGCTGTAACCACGGCAACACCTGCAACTACATCCTCCACCACCACTGCTGCCACCACTAATGGCACGTCAGCCACAACCACCACAACCTCCACCACCTCCACCACGGCCACTCCGGCTCCAGGCCTGGGGAGCAGCGTCAGCAACAACCCCGGCCCCATCCGCGCCTCGGTCCCGATGGTCAGGTGCTCCAAAATCATGGGGGTGCAGCGGGACCTCCACCCGATCCTCCTCTCATCGCTGGAGGGCATCGTGGACCAGGTATGATTGCCTGCAGCAAAATCATACTAAACTCTTTCAATCGACAGAGACTGCATATTGTATACGCTGTTTATTTTGCGAGGTATTCATTTTCGCAAATTTCGCAAGTTAGATGCTGATTGCGAATTTAACAAGACACAAAGATATGAATGCTAGACCTGACAAAGATGCAACATGCATGTGTGTATTTTTCTGTTCTTTATGGTCCCCTACGGTCCCCTACGATCGCAAATTCAACCCCTTTGCAAAATTGTCCGAAAGTCCTGATTCGCAACAAATTAAACTCGTTGAATATATGGCTTATGAATGATGTGAGTTATTTGACAATAGAGAGCATTGTGATTTCAAAATGCATAATGATGTCCTGAAGCTGAAAAGGTGTTGAATCAAAGCATGATTGAATTTCAGTTAGAATTCTTTTTTGTAACATGAGATATATATGTGCTATATCATTGTGTGTTGGGGACATCGTACTGGAACTGTATAATGCGATCAAAACCAATGTTTTTAATTTGATTCATAAAATTGTACTTATTATTCTTCATTATGTATTGATTTATTATTATTATTTGTAACTGATTTGATATAACTTCAGGAGGAACAAATATATCTTCTATTTTTATTCCCCTTCATGCATTACACATCCCTACCTCATCCATTTACACTGCAATCTGTCTTTCAATCTCCAGATGGTTTGGTTCAGGGAGAACTGGTACGAGGAGGTACTCCGCCACCTGCGGCTGGCCCTGGCCAAGTGTCAAGCTGTCGCCTTTGAGAACAGGGGGGCAGGTAAGATGAGAGAGAACCGCACACCGTAGAGTTTAGTGACGACAGCCGCAACAGCTCGCCAACAAAGTTGAGACATTAGAAAAGGATTGTAGCCATAAGAGGCATAGAGGCATACAGGACTTGACTATGAAAACTTTAAAAATGTGAATGTGTCGGGAAAAAGAAAAAGCGTAAGAGCAGTCCGCCACAGTGATATTTGATGGGAATTTTCAGCTCAGAGTGTAGAAAGTGGACCTCAGATGATTGATTTGTGTCACAGCAAGAATCAAATTCAACTTTATACATGGAGCCAGGCAGAACACACAGTGAATTTTCAATGCCACACTGCATGTGCATATGCAGTACAAGTTTCCAGTGTTCTCCAAGTAAGGTGACAATATGATGATATCGTCGGCCTCATGCCAAAAGGGCCTTAACACCATAGACTTTGTACAGTGTTAGGGCCCTTTTGGCATGAGGCCGACGATATGGGCATACTTGTATATACCTGGTGTAGCCTTTATATTATTTCACTGCTCTTGCAGAGGGCCTTGTAACCATTAAAGACATTATTTACCATTTGCAGAGGAAACAAAAATCCAGCTTTAATGCTTCAAAGTAGTTATAAAATGTGAGTTAAGGATAGAAATGTGAAAATGTTAATCATTAGAATCAATGTTAAGTGTTGTTAAATATGCAAAATGTGAACAATAGTTATAATAAGATTGTTTCTAGACTAAACCGTCTACACTTATGGTTTATTGAGAAAAATAGTCATAACTCCTTATATTTTAGGCTTTACTGCGAAATTCTTATATGGTAGGATGTTTGTGATACAACTGACCTACACATATGCATCAAATGTGATAACTCGAACATTTTTAAATCACTGCTCCCAATGGTAAATAGTACCTTTAATTTTACACACACTGAAGAGGTACTTGCGGACAGCGACTTATTTGCCATCTTCACTTTCCTCCTCGTGTGTGTGTGTGTTTGTGTGTTGTATTTTGTACTGACAGTCGTGGAAGCCAAGGTCACCCCGCACACACTGAGCTTCGTCAAGAAGTTGGTCAACACCTTCGGCGGTGTGGGCATTGAGAACGTGAGCAGCGTGACGCAGACGCTGTCGACCGCCGCCTCGGAGCTCCTGGTGCGGCGGGCCCAGGCCACGGCCCAGGACCCCATCTTCCAGAAGCTGAAGAACCAGTTCAAGATCGACTTCGACTTCACGCAGCCCGGCGCCACCAAGCTGCGCAACCTAATCTCCATGCTGAAGAAGTGGATCAAGATCATTGAGACAAGGACCAAACTCCTGCCAAAGTGAGTCCATGGTGTTCTTGTCCTCATTTTCTCATACTAGTTACGTTCACACGCTGTTCCTAAACTTTAAGTTTAGGTCGAAAACTTAACTCTCGATGATTAGCTTGTAGTTTAGTGCCGTGTGGATGCACTCGAAAGTTAGCAATCTTAAAGTTTAGTCAATGATTACGTAGAACCACAAGACATCTTAGGGTTTACGCTCTCTCCATGAGCTACTGGGGGTCCCCACTGGTAGTTTCACTCCGTGTGGACATAATAATCAACAAGCTTGTGAGTTAGCGTGAACCTCGTTTGCTTCCGGGTCAATCTCCAAGTTTGACACTTGTATGTGAAAGCAACTGCTGATAAAGCAGAGATTTTCTCGTGAGTAATTCTTAGTGCTTGGCTTGCTAAGATGAATTTCATGGACGGTCACGCCAATTGAGTGAGCGCTTCAAACAGCTCACCGCTGCAGCACATACATGTAATATGGTGAAAGGTATTAAATTGGTCTGTATTATGGCAGCACATTCACTTACACTACAGGACTAGTGAACGTGAAGAAAACTTTGAATAGCAGTAAGCCCCTGTATACAATATAGCACCCTTGAAATCAAAAGAAAAAACATAAGATGTTAAAAGATGTAAGAATACTGGCAGCATTTATCAGCATGACTGACTGCATGTTGCTGGGACTGCATGGCCTGGGGACAAACTTGATAGAAAAATGATTCTGCTATGTTAATGTGATCCCCCTCTCTCTGTGCTTGACCACCAGGTCCTTCCTGATTGAGGAGCGATGTCGCTTCCTCAGCCATTTCTCGTCGGCAACGGCCGATGTCGAGCTGCCCGGCGAGTTCCTGACGCCGAAGCACAGCCACTACACTATCCGCATTGCCCGCTTCATGCCCCACGTCGAGATCACCCACAAGCACAACACGGCTGCCCGCCGCCTCTACATAAGGGGCAGTAACGGCAAGGTGAGTGTCACCCTATTCGGTCCTCCCTCCCACCAGACTTTCTTTGATCATCTTCAAGAAAAATTAGCATATAATCAAGAAAAAAAAGAGAAAGATGTTAAATGATTTTTGACACCAGCGTGTGAATCATTTGTCTCCTTTTGTTATTCATTCTTCTACTTTTATCCACCAGATCTATCCCTACCTGGTGGTCAACGATGCCAGTATGGCAGAGTCACGACGAGAAGAACGTGTCCTCCAAGTCCTGCGAATGCTGAATCACTACCTTGCCAAGAGGAAGGTGAGGGAAGAGAAAACAAGCCCTATTCTCTCACATCTCCACTGTACCGTTTTTCGTTGTTATCAGTCACTAGTCATGAGTAGTGGTCACTGATATAAGTTGTTAGTCATTAGTCACTGATAGTAGTCATGTGACATTATTTTCACTCAGTACTGTCATTGTAGCCTCACTTTATTGTGTTTAGTTTCATCCGTAAATTTTAAGATCTCTTCTCAGGAGGGTAAAGTGCGCTTGTTGTTCAGACTCAACATACTGTAAAAGTGGAAATTTTCACGCTTTTTGCACAACCAGAAGCTAGCGTGAAAATGAAAGTACACAGATATTTTTGCAGACCATATGTCCCAGTAGTTTATATCCTGATTCAGCGGAATCCAAAATATGCAAAATTCATCTTACCGGGCCAAGCGCAAAAAGTTACTTGTGCAAAAATAGCCACTTTTACAGTACTTTAGCTATTATGTTGTCACTAGCAACTGCTGTGCTATCGCAAGGGAAATAGTGCAGGTCTGTTTGTGGCAATGACATAGTTAGTTGATTGATTTGATAGAGTCCTGCCTTAGAATTGTGTTCAGGTGACTTTTGACATTTCAACGCATCAAGTTCTCAACTTATGTAGACGCCAGTTTTTTATTCCAAGTGCCTGTCCTTGGTTTTTTCCTTGCTTCAAATCTAGTCGTTAACAATCTGTCCAGCAGTAAAGGAACATGTGTGATTTCCCATGAAACATCAAACATGACAAATTAAGTATTTTTTTTTTCTAATCATTATACAAAGGGACTATCTTGTATTTGGGTTTATGCAGTGTCCATGTTACCATTCGTAGTATTTTCTTGTGTCGTGCTGATTTATTATCTCTTTGTGTGCCATGATGTAAACCCTCTTGTGTCACATTATTCTCAGACCGCCATGCATGAGTGCTTTTGGAAAACAGAATGTTTTCCAGAGCCATGAAACAGTTTATAGAAACATTTATGCTAGAAATGTAGTACTGCAAAGTTGTAGAGGAAATTGCAAGCATTACCACGATGTACATTTTTTGACAAGGCTGTGTGGCTGTGACGCTTTCAATGTACTGTTGCATATTGCAATATGTTGTTGTTGTTGTTGTTGTTGTTCATTTTCCATATGTGAAGATGGCTGGATAGCCCATATTCAGCTACACTAAGCTGGTCTTCCATGGGGTCCAGTTGGATGTGGGGTGGGACCACTTCACCGGGTTAGACACCCTGCTCTTTTCGATGAATGAATGAAGCGGGATCTTTTACGTGCATGAGCTGTGAAACTCTCATACACGGGACCTCCATTTTATGTCCTATCCGAGGGACAGAGTGTTTTGCCTCTTGCTATAGAGGGGACGGTATGTTTACACACAACATTGCTCAGTCCAGACTCGGGTTCGAACCCGGGCCGCGTGGTCGTGAGGCAGACGCGCTACCGACTGAGCCAACTCACTGTTGATCTGTTAGTGCGCGTTGTGCTTATGAGCAAAATATATAAAATAATAATCGGGCGTATGAATGTGGCACACATGCAGGTAAGAAGGAAATGAAATGAAATCATGTTTGTTTACAAAATTAATATTTTTTCCTTTCCTCCAGGAAACTGCGAAGAGACAACTGCAGTTCACTGTGCCCAGGGTTGTGGCTGTGTCCCCACAGATGAGACTGGTGGAAGACAGCCCCTCCTCCTTGTCACTGCTAGACATCTACAAGAAGGTATGTTTGAGATAGGATAACCAGTCTGCAAATGACACCTTGTCAATCTCACCTACATTGCACAGGCTATAGTGAGGTCCCATAAGCATTTAAGACCATGTTCCATCTATCACACTCTCTATCTTGATGGGAGCTCTATGGCTATTTTGTTTTTGTTATACTGTTACACTGAGTCGATAATCACAAAGGGAAAGAAATACAATGCTGCAGTGCACGTTGGTATATGTATGTGGATATCAAGTATTACTGGAAACTGCACTTCCTCATACTATTGTCTTCTGAAAGGCAATATATGATATGGTTCCAGATGTCATAATGTATGATTATGATCTCAGTGTTTGCCAGTACAATGTACTTCCATTCATAATTATTGGGACTTTGTAGTGTTACAATGTGGTAGCAGCTACATAGATGTTGTATGAACCGGCATTTCCGTGGAAGACATGCAAAGGTCATATTGAGATTTGCAGAAAAATTGTGCTTCCCTTGTACCACAACATACAGACATTGCAGTTTGTGATGCCGCAAGCCCAAAGTCACCCTCCCCAGCCCTTCAAATTCTCTGTCAGCTCTCCGTCCAAACTGGCATCCCATCCCACCAACCATCACCATTCCCTACAAAGATGGCACTGGGCACTTTTTCATTTCCGTGCATGTTTTAGTGGGGCATTGCATGATGTTCTAGTGTACAAATGCATTATACGTGCAGAGTGAGAGTTGACATTTTTTCTCCTGGTGTTCTTCATCTCCATCCTTGCTGTTGTTGCCATGGCAGTGGTGCACCAAGCAACAGGTGGAGACGGACCCGCCCATCAACCGTTACTACGAGCGGCTGGCGGTGGTGCAGCACCGGGGGTCGCAGGCCAGCCACCAGGTGCTGCGGGACATTCTGAAGGAGGTCCAAACCAACATGGTGCCCAGGACGCTCCTCAGGGAGTGGGCCCTGGACACCTTCCCCACCTCCACCGACTACTTCGCCTTCCGCAAGATGGTGAGTCCCAGCATCCCCACCCCCCTACCTACTGTAGCTATCTCATCAGCTCTCAAATGGATAATAATATATTTGGTTTTACATTGTCTTCTTGAAATTATCAGATTTGAAAGAATTGATATGTTGGTTGGTAATAAAGTTTAAATTGAATGGAAAAAGAAAAGAATAGAATCCGCATCTTCTCAACTGATATGAGCACTGTCTTGAGGTTGAATTGTTTCACGAAGGCACTTATGTATAATTTTCCAGCTCGCTTTCCTGTCAATAAACAAAATGAATATATCTAAACACTGCACACTCTCTCATTTATATATTGTCACTTTGTCATTTGTTATTACGACATTTAGCATGCTTTGTATACCATGCTTTTAATCAATGAAAAGATTTGTTGGTGTGAACTTGGTAGAAGTTTACAGAAAACTCCAGAAAACTCCAAGACAGCTTTCACAGACTGCAAAATTTACAAAGTAAGGGAGCTTTATCTTGAATTCAAACACATACGCTTGTCCATCTCCAACTCTATATTTGTCTGTCTGACCCGCCCAGATGACCGGTCAGCTAGCCCTCCTTGGTCTGGCTGAGTTTGTTCTCCATCTGACCCGCCTCAACCCAGAGATCATCCAGATCGAGCGCAACTCAGGCCTGCTATCTGTCTTCTACCTCCGCTTCGACATCGACGACACGAGTGGTAAGTCTCACCATTCAGTGTTTGAATACTATAACACTATTAAAGGTCTAGTAAGCTATCACAGCACTTGGTGCCTGGCATTCGTAGCTTTTTTTTTTTTTAAATTGCACAAACACACACACACAAAATCCAACAAAATGAATTTGAACATTGCTGTGAAAATTGGAGATGTTATGCTTGTGTATGCTTCTGATATAATTTGATGTGAGAATAATCAGACTTTCCTTATTTACCACCAGAGCTCATCATCTATTGCAAAATGTATGCACACACACACATACACAAACTCCTACACTCTCACACTGAACTTCATAAAATATGTGAAAAAAAAAAAAAAAAACACTGGGGGGGGGGGGGCAGAAAAGGGGGGTTGGGGAAGGGGAACCATTTGCTTCTTCAAAACTAACCATAAAAAAGACTTTGCCATCACATATTACATGTCTTAGGTGTCTCCCTATGGTAGGCCACTGTAAGACATTCATGCCTCATAATGATGTTTTCACTCTCTTGTCTCTTTCTCTCTGTCTTTTAATAGGGGAGCTGGACGCCAATCGGCCAGTCCCATTCCGGCTGACACCCAACATTGCCGAGTTCCTGACCACGGTGGGAGTGAGCGGGATGCTGAACGCCTGCATGATCTCCATCGCTCGGTGCCTGGTCCAGCCCTCCTTCCAGCTACCAGCCATCCTCAAGGCTGTCCTCAGGGATGAGATGATTGCCTGGCACAAGAAGGTAAAGGTGAAGATGAGTCTCCTTCTTTTTCTTCTTCATCATCGTCTTCTTCCTGTTTGTATGGCGCAATGTGCCAAGCTGATGCAATTTGTTCAGATCAATGATTCGTGCATTGAGTTGCTTTCATTGCAACTTGTTAGCAAATTGCCCTGTATCAACATGGATACACTCTCAGTCTGATTAACCAGTGTTTTAGTAGTAACCATCATAAACGTCATTGGCGTACATACTCAGATCTAACCCGAGTATGAGTGTACTATGTAATATTACATTTCAGTTAATCTTCATGGTTCTGGAATTACAAATAGATTGTGTCTCAAGGACTAAAACTTTCACTCACTGTTGATTAGATTGTTGTGTTCATGTGATTATGCTCAGTAATGTCTCAAAATCTCCTTTTTTTCCTTTTTTTTTTCTCCCAGAAACAAGATGATCCATCTTCCAACTCATCATCATCCACTTCATCCTCCTCTTCATCTGCCACAACTGCGCAGTCGTCTCAGTCAGACAGCGAGCTTCTCATCACGCTCGTCACCAAGGCGATCAATGCAATCATGACCAGGCTGCAGAGTGAGTTCACCTCAACATGACTCGCTTTGAGTTTCTACAGTTCCATGCATTTCTCTTGTTGTAGGCTTGTGTGTATACGAGCTGTACATCTGAAATCCCACCTTTCCGCAGCCTGCATACATTAAGCAGCTTTTGTGTTCTTGTGTGTGTTTTTTGTTTGTTTGGTTGGTTTGTTGTGGGGTTTGTTTTTTATTTTTTGGGGGAGGGGTGTCAACACTAGATTTATAGATCCTTTGTTGGGTGACTGTAAGATTAGTGCTCTGGATGAGAGGAGTGTATTTCTCCTATGCTGACAAATTAAGTGTATGTATGTGAGCAAATTGTGCGTGTGTGTGTGAAAAGCCACCTCTCTGACAAGGGAGTTCATTTGCAAAGATGTAATTGCTTATGTACGTTGTACTTAAGGCCACCGCACACTACACGATCAGACTGGTCTTAAAGTCTTAAGCCAAGCTAGGTATTAAGACCAGTCGTACGACCGGACACCGCACACTATACGACCCGACTGTAAAGCGTGCGCACTGCGTGCGCTTGCATTTTACTGCATTGTGAATGGCTGAAAGCCCACGACCAGTCGTAGAAATTCAACATGTCAAATCTCTACGAATGGCGCTAAGACCCAGTCGTACGACTGGAAACTGGCAAGACTGTGACGTCACACTTCTAGTCTTAAGGTCTTAAGACCGGTGAATCGGGGCAAAATCGCGTAGTGTGCGGCGGGCTTTATTCAGTGTTTTAACAGACAGTGCAAGTTTGGGCAAGGTTTCTTGCCCTACCTCAACATTTTCTCTCTTGCCAAGTATTGTATTGCACCTCTTCACAAGTATGCAAATGCTTTGCTTGACTATTTTTAGACAGTCAAATAGTGCATGAAAATCCATATTGCATATGTAACTGAATATACCATATTCTGATAATCAGAGAAATTGGAACAGCTGCAGTTAGACCTACTTAAATCATGTATCATACTTCTTTGTTGCTGATGAATATCCCACTGTTTATTTTTTTTTCTATGCCTCTTGAAGTTCTACAAAGAAGATATAAAAGAGCAAGAATATTAACCAATATTGAGAATGTTCAGTTGGAATACATTTTTTTTAGTAATTTACATTGTCTCCCAAGTAGTGTGGACTTTCACAGAGAATTAGTATTCCATTCATTCTTTGTGTTAGAATAGAAATATATTTGAATTGAATTGAATTCCTCTACATTGAACAGAATGAAATAGAATTGAATTGAACTGCATTGAACTGATTTACCCTATATTGACTTAAATTCAATTGAATATGATGGAAACGAATGATAATCTAGCTCAATTGAACAGCTAGATTAAATAATCTAGCTCAGTTAAATAAATTAAGTAAATTAAAAAAGCGAGATTAAATAATCCAGCTCAATTGAATACAATTTGAGCTAGATTGAAGTAAAGTGTTTTAAATGGCATTTTAAAGGGATATTAAATCAAATTGAATTTAATTCATGTATATCCTCAACAGACCTGGCCCAGTTTGAGGGTGGAGAGAGCAAAGTTAGCACCCTCGTGGCAGCAGCCAACAGTCCAGACAATCTGTGTCGGATGGACCCCGCCTGGCATCCATGGCTCTGAGCTCTTTCTTGTCTTTTCTCATCAAGGTGAGCTGCTTTTTCAACACATTTTGATGCAGACGATTACAACTGTGTGTGCCTGTGATAATGGAGCAATTTTGAAAGGTTTAAACCAGAAGTAAATGGACTGTGAAAACATTTGACTACTGACAAAGTTTCTGAAGTCCTGTGTTGCACTTACAGCACATCAAAGACATGAAATGATTTAAAAGGGAGAAATCCTTGTATAGGTGCAAGCCTTCCCACTGTGCGGGTTAAGTAATTTATTCACTGCATGGATATTTCTAACTTCCATTGAACTTTTAAATATGAGTTGTTCAATCAAGCTGCTCCTGCAGAATAGCATTTCATTTGTTTGAATTCTGGTTGCTTGAAATAGTTGTTATATCAGGTAAGCCTTTTGTGAGCTTTGTGGTTGTCAGGAATAGCCTTTTTTTTAAAACAAAGGTATGCTAGAATTGTCAGTGATTGTACATCTATATGTCTCGTACATCTATTTGTAACAATCTTTGTGTGAATATGAGTCAGGACTGATGAGGCCATAGTGATAGTGGTAATCATAATCGATAATGATAATTGTGATTATAGTGGTAATCGTAGTGGTGATAACTCTGATAATGATGATGATTCTGTTGGTGGTAATGGTGGTGATGATGGTATTGGTAATGGTGATGGATGGTGGTGATTATGGTGTTGGTAACGGTGATGGATGGTGGTGATTATGGTGTTGGTAACGGTGATGGATGGTGGTGATGATGGTGATTATGGTGTTGGTAATGGTGATGGACGGTGGTGATTATGGTGTTGGTAATGGTGATGGATGGTGGTGATGATGGTGTTGGTAATGGTGATGGACGGTGGTGATTATGGTGTTGGTAATGGTGATGGATGGTGGTGATGATGGTGATTATGGTGTTGGTAATGCTGATGGATTGTGATAATGGTGGCAATTATGGTGATTATGGTGGTGGTAATGGTGATGATTATAGTGTTGGTAATGGTGATAGATGGTGATAATGGTTGTGATTATGGTGTTGGTATTGGTGATTGTGATGGTAGTAACGGTGATGATGATGATGGTGATGTTATTGATGATATCAATCATTATTGTGGTGATAATGCAGATGCCCATGAAAACGACAACAATGACAATGATGCATCTTGTACTTCCAACAATGCTGGTGACAGTTGCCATGACAATGGCAAAATGATGGTAGTCGTGGTCTTAGTGTGTGATCTCAGAATATAAGAGAGGAATTATTTTGTGTCATGAATGCTTTTAATTATTACAGTTCGTTGGAAGCCACGACTGTCTTTTCTTCTCTGAAGCCCTTGTCTTTCACACCTTGTTCAGTTCCCCTAGCATGATGCTTTCTCTCCTTGCTAGCATATTCTGAAGAGCAAACCAGATGCCTATATAGATTGGTTGAAGGGCACTATAGTCCATGGAAACTGTTAAAAGTGGTATCATTTTTGTGCACTTTGTCTTTACTGGTCAATCCTATTTAGATGTATTTATATGTATAAATGAATAAATAAGTGAATGATTGAATGAATGGTTCTATAGATAGATAGATAGATAGATAGATAGATAGATAGATAGATAGATAGATAGATAGATAGATAGATAGATAGATAGATAGATAGATAGGTAGGTAGGTAGGTAGGTAGGTAGATAGATAGATAGATAGATAGATAGGTAGATATTTTAAATTGTTTTTCTCCTTTCATTGGCAAGTGAAACCCCATTTGGCTTTGAGCAAAATGAAACTCTTGTAGAGCTGCGGAGTTTAAATGAAAGCCAGTACCTGGGTATTAAAGATAATCCTGTTCCCAAGAGTAAATTTGTGCATTAACAGCAAGCACAAAGCGAAACATTAGACACGAAGTAATGTAGACAATAAAATGTGTTTGGGAAGGAGGGGGGATTAGCGACCGAAAGCTTTTATTTCAATTTTCCGGAATGCTGGACATTTAATTTTCTCTAATCTTCTTATCCTAATCCTCTCAGAAAAGATCACTCTTCAATCATTTAAAGGGAACTTCATGAATTTTATTTTTTTTTTTTAAATGTAAACTATCTCCGCATTTTGTTGAGTGAGTTAGTCACGTTGAAAGGTTGCCACGTGCTTGCAGTTTGATATGCAGAAACTAGTGTTGCAACTGTAAGCTACCAGATGTTGACACCATTTTATGAGGGAACATTCCCAAAACTGTGTAGACACAAATCAAAATTCTTACAGACAACATAGAACAAATCAATACTGCTTTCATCATTTCCATTAGACTCTACATCAACTTACAAGAAGATGCAATGCACTATCCAGTTTCTTTGACAATATTTGAAAATATGTTAAATGATCTGATTGTATCTCTCTTACAAGTTGAGATAATTACACACATTCTTCTTCTTTATTTATTTATTTTGCTTCCAACATTTGCATTTTTTTTCCCCGGGGGAGGGGGGGGGGGGGGGTCAAGCAATCATCCTAAGCCCTGAATATTTGTTGAAGATGTGACAATATATATTGTTCATGGTATGCTGAAAATCATCAGTGTTCATTAAATATGGGTACTGACTAATTAACCCTTTAAAGCAACAAGGAGCCCCTTTCTCTGATCAAGAATGTTCTCCAATCCCCCCAACCTCACCCTACCCCCACCTCACCCTATCCTCTGTACGCTTGAAACCGTCATGGCTTCTGCCAGTTTAAAGTAGATACAGAAGGGAAAAAAGGTCTCAAGGAGGCCTAGACTGAGATGCCCTGCCATCTGATGGATTCTATGCCTGCACAAATATTCTTTGTGGTCTTCCATTCCCAGTGGGTGCATTACAAAATGTTTTAAGGATTGTCTGTCTCTGTCTGTCTGTCTGTCTGTCTGTCTGTCTGTCTGTCTCTTCATTCCTGTGGGTATCCACATTCTTGAGCAGATCTTGCAAACATGGAACAAACAATTTAAACAACACCCCCGTGGTTTGATTTAATCTATATGAGTTGTAGATGCACTGAGTCTGTGAAATATAATTTAAAAGAGTTTGGATGAAAATCTGTCCATATCAAATGTCAAACTCCATCTATGGTCAGTGCACTTTTGCTAGAGCTGTCATTGTTATGCCATTTCTTCAGTTTTGAGTGTGTCCAGTGGTACATTACTATGTGAGGAATGGCAGAAATTAACTGGCGAGAAATGACATGGGGTGAAAGGTCGTGGCAAAAAGAAGTGAAATCGTAAGCATTGAACATTTCCTGGAAAATCATTTTCCGGTTCTGACTTCAGCTGGAAATGTTAAAGTGTAAATGATTTGGTCGCAAGGTTTGAATAGAAATGAATGGACATTTGTCTGAATAGATTGATATTGAACAAAGTTCAAAGGTCACCAAAGTTTTGTCCTGAGGATGCCATTTTCCAGCCATAGCCCTAGTTAGGAAATTCCATTGGTTTGGTGAAATGGTTAGAAACAAATTGCGGGGAATGTTTCATTCATTCGAAGGAATGATTTAGTTGATTTTGACGAGAGAGTCATCATTTATCGTCCTGTCTGAGTGACTGGTTCCCAGTGTTGTAGTTCTTCTGTCTGCAAAATATGGAAAGAGTCCCTTGTCCTCTGCCCCACAGTTGCTCCTGTGATGCAGTAGCAGTCACGTGAGCCCTGTTTCCAGCGGGTCTTGTTGTTGTTGTTGTTGTTGTTGTTGATGTTGTTGATGTTGTTGATGTTGTTGATGATGTTGTTGCTGTTGTTGATGTTGTTGCTGATGTTGTTGTTGTTGCTGCTGCTGCTGCTGCTGTTGTTGTTGTTGTTGTTGCTGTTGTTGTTGTTGTTGTTGTTGTTTTGATTTTAGGGGTTTTTTTAATGCCCGTACAGAATGTAAACACACACAAGCACATGTGATTTGGGAGTAACAATGGCTTGGAAACCGTTCTGCAAAACTTTTCAAAGAGCTTGTCAAGAGATGTGCAAGAAAGCTTTTATGAGGGTGGGATTTTTCTTTTCCTTATAAATGTAATGAGCATAACGGTTATTGATGGAAGAAGTGTATGTGAAATGCAGTCCCTCATGACAGGAGGAAAATCTTTGTCGTAGTATCTCTTGCAGACAACAAAGGGTCAAGTGGTGCTGTTGTGCACATATTTGTGGTTCTTACATTTTCACTTGCCTGTTTGGTTGCAAATGTTTGATTGGTGCCATATTTCTACAGTTGTGTAGGTGTTACATCACCCTTATAGTTGTCAATCAGGAAATCATGAAGTGCACATTGAACTAGAGTCCAGTAGTTGTTGTAAAGAAACCAACAGTACAAGAAAACATTGATCATATCTGACATCTAATTCAGAGGTACTCTTGGAAAGTTATGAAATGTTATGATTGAATCTAGTTGCGACATGATACAGCTGTGTAT
The DNA here is from genome assembly GCF_040938485.1 of Diadema antillarum. NCBI lineage: Eukaryota > Metazoa > Echinodermata > Echinoidea > Diadematoida > Diadematidae > Diadema > Diadema antillarum. The sequence continues at coordinate 762,277 of NW_027271023.1, forward strand.
ACTTTGACCAGTAAGTGCACAAAGATCTGTGCACAGAAATTTGAGAAATATTTCTAAATTTCACAAACTGCTCCTTTTGTACGGCACGGACTGCTATTTATGGATCCAAGAATATATGCAAGCATATTTAGAAAGCTTGAACAAGAAAAGGAAAAGCGAAGAGGGGTACTTAACCATCAGATTGCCTAACTTGCAAAGCCCCCATTAGAAACCAGATGCCCGTCTCCATGGTGTCGCCATGGAGACGGATTCAGCTTACTGCCAGGACGGCTGTCCCCATGGCCCCATCATGCTCCCCCCATCAGATAACAGAAAAATGCCTCGTCAAGTCAGCTGTCCTGATTTTATGGCCTCCTCTACTGCAGTCATCATAATTTTGAAGATAACTTTTTTTGTTGTTTCATTGCTGTGTGCACTTAGGAAGAATCCCCTTGTGTTTCTCCCTATTTTTGCCTTTTTTATGCATTTTTTTTTCTGTTCATTGCATCAAGACCATGGAACAGCTTCACACATGATATGTTGAATTGTTTGGGGTAGTCACACTTCTGTGACCTGTGATGTGAGTTTGTCCCGTGCTTGTGCAATCATCACTTAGTTGTCCTGCTTTTTGTAAATCTCTGCGAGTAGTTGAATAGGGGGAAAGCAAACATGTATCAGTCTCCCAGATATTGATATGTACAATTGTATTATGCTTCATTTGCTTTTCAGCTGAAATCTTTGATCTAACTGCATTTATCTTCTAATCCTCCAATGTCTTCATTCACCCCCCCCCCCACAACAGGAGCTCTTATTCACTAATTGTTTCAATATCGTTACACTGGAGCTTTCAGAACAAATTCAGTGAGCATACTTTGTTATCAATGTACTGTATTATTTCTGTTGTGGATTCCCAGCAATTACACATCATGTTTATTTCTTCTTGTTGTAAGAAGGGAAATTTCTTCCAAAGCAGTTGATTAATGAATTTGATAAGGGAATGAGAAGGGTAATAGGCATACAATTTTGTATGATGCATCACGCGTTACCCCGGGGTAACGTAGTACCCCGGGTTACTGCGTCGTGTAGCATCACCTCACGTCCACTCGGGGACAGCCGCAGAGAAATGCATGCACTGTGTGTGCGTGTGCGTAGTCACTCCCATGCCACTGCATGTTACAATGCATGCATGGCACGCTGTGCTAGCAATAGCACGTGCTTCAGTGCACTGCAGTGTAGTGGCTAGCGCCGCTAGCTCCAGCACCAAAATAATTTCCACTTTATGGCAATCCAGGGTACAACCTTTTTAAAAAGATAAATAATTCAACAAAATGGCAGATTTTCCTGTGGTACCCCGGGATACCATGTATGTCATCATATGTGTATGTGTTATACACATATATTTTGATACATTTGAATAGCCCGAAACTTGTTTGTATTATTAAAGCGCTATATAAATATTTCATATTATTGGTAGATAGATAGATATAGATAGCTAGATAGGTACAGTAGATGTGTGTTTGTGTTTGTGTGTGTTTTTTACTACATCTCAGGTGGTAACACAACATTTGCTCAGGACTGCAACAATTCTTGCAGTATTATTTCCTCAAAGGACTTCGGGTTGGGGTTAGGGTTGTGATAGAGTTTCAGGTTTAGTTTGATGTGAGAATTACGATTAGGGTTAGTGTTATATTTGTGGGTAGAGTTTATGTTTGGCATAGTGGCAGATATTTCATGAGAGCAATTGTCGCAGGAGCAAATGTCATGGAACCATCTCAGACAGGGAACTCCATTCTCTTTTAATGTTTGCAAATCACAAGTGCTGGAACGAAGTCAAGCATAGCCCTGTTTGGATTGAAATGTTAATTAAACACAATTTTTTTGGAGAATCACATTGGAGCTAACACTGATAGGGGAGACAAATGATAAAGACATTGGGGTCATTTTGGTCTGGAATAACAGCTCTTGCAGTATATTCAGGGGTGGTATTCTGAACACCGTTTTATCTCTGTTGTAACTTGTGTTGTAACTTGTGTTGTAAGTCTGTGAGTTACAACACCGCTAAAACAGTTGTAAATCGGTATTCTGAAAACTGTTTTAACGGTGTTGTAAGTCATGATAACCACGCCCATCGCAATAATCATATCCAATAGGAAATATCGTTAGAAGTAGCATCTAAGACATTTCAACCAATAAGATTGCTCCCTTGGGCAAATGCGCCTTGCTTAACTCTGCGCGTTTTAACAAGCGCTCATTCTCTGGCGTGCGCACAAATAGGACAATGGCATGCGCAGGTAAAGAGAGCCAGAGATGAAATAAAGTTACAACATTATACCTTCTTACCGGTTTTGACGGATAGTTGGTGCGGTAGGGGATTCGCAAAACTATCTGAAATTGAGTCTTTTTTATTTGAAATTTTGTTGAAAAAATAAGATATCTGGCGTTCATATATTGAGGAACGCAAATTTCATGGTTTATGGGGAGCTAGACGCTTCTAAATTAAGTTGAGCCATTGCAATGCCATGTCATTATCATTGTTATTTTATTATTATCATTGTTATTATTGTTGTTGTTGTTGTTGTCACTATCTTCAGAAGATATCTCATGCAGATCAATATCACGTCAAGTTCTATCATGGAACCTTAGACTTCTAATACTTTTCTCAAGATTCGCGCCATCCTCAGCAATAAATATTTTTCAAACACCCAAAGGTACTGATAATGAATTCTTATTGGTGAAGATAGTGAAATCATATAAAAGAATGTTTAATATTTTGAAAGATATGTTTGAAATGAATAGTGCTTAAAACAAACTGCCGATGATGCCGGTAACCTTTCTGTTTGTGTTTTATCTATGTGCATAATTATACTACGCGTATGTACTTGCAATATGTTACTGTTACCAAATTTTGTATTGTGGAATGAGTTTACATTTTGTCAAACTGCTATATCTTTTGCCTTTCTGCGCATACATTGTTTTTATTTCTTTTTGTATATCTTGTTTATTTTGAACTCGCATACCACAATATTGAGTTAATGAATTATCTCACTATCTACCAAAACGAAAGTTACAACGGAGTTAAAACACCTTCCACCCTGTTTTTATCTCAGAAGCATAAATTTACACGGGGCATGACTTACAACAGAAGATAAAACAGTTTTCAGAATACCGTGTAATCTAATGGGTGTTCAGGTTTGCGCCAACTGTTACGCGCGTGCGCATGCTTTAAGACAATGGTATGCGCGGGCAAAGAGTGCGCAAGATAAAACACAAGTTACAACAGAAGTTACAACAGAAGTTACAACAGAGATAAAACGGTGTTCAGAATACCGATTTGTTACAACAGACTTACAACAGAGATAAAACGGTCTCAGAATACCACCCCAGGTGTATAATGGCCACACACACATGTATACACCAACAGGAGCTCGCAATCTGGTTTTTTGCGTTGTGATGCGAAAATTGATTTCATTGGCCACTGTTGGTCCCCCCCCCCAAAAAAAAAAAAAAAAAAAAAAATATGTCACTTGTTTGCAAATGAAGTACTTTGAATCTCCACACTGTACATGCCTAAACAACGAGACGAGTTTGACCACAGGCACCCGAGTGGATGGACCTATTATGGGATTTTAAAAATAGATAGAATGGTATGGCAAGTAGGAAAACTTACTGCAAACATTTCCCAAGAAAAATCAAGATGGAATAATTTTTGCATCGCGATGCTTATTGCAAGAGTTAAACAATTTTGTGTGAGTGTGTGTGTGTCCATAAAAAGTAAGAATCAATGGTTTGCATTGTGTTGTAAAAACTGATTGTCACATTTCATGTATGTGTGAACAGGCCTCATATCGCAGTGTTGATTTAGAGATGGTGACCATGATGCTTGCCTAATAAAGTGACCTGTTTTATAGTGTGACGTGTTGACTGTGCATTTAGCATTTTAAAAGGAAAGTACAGAAATCTCCCTATTACAGATGAGCTTTCATTTCCGTGCAATATAAGGATATGTCTGGCCTTTGGGCAATATTGTATTAGCTGTGATTGATCTGGCTTTTGTCATAATTGACTGTATTCAGTGACAAATCTCGCGAATATACGGAGGTAGAAAAACCAATATAGTACTGGAAAAATGTAGAAACTACTGTAGCTGGCTGAAAACAAATGGAAAACCCGTTTATACTTGTGATACTTTATAATATAAGCCCCAAAAGGAACATCATCAAAGTCACACAGCCACAGGTAGCGATGTTCTTTCAAGCAAAAAAAGAAGGCTCAGATTATACAGTTTAGTGGTGGGATGGGTTATGGTTGTACACATGTACTTGAATAGATGTGGGAAGAGAGTATTCACATGCCATGGCAAATATTTTCCTGTTTACAATCTTTTTTTTTCTGTCTGATTTTTTTTTTTCAAAAATATGGAAGAAGGTAGGCAATTGTCAGCAGCTTGGACACTATCAGAAATTGGCAATCTGCCAACTTTGAAAAGCTCGAATTACAGAATTTACAAAGTATGCTTTCAGATATTTATCAGACAGCTGTGAAACGAATGCAAACCAACCGCAGACAACTGTAAATATAAAGTACTGATTCGGTCCTGTCTGCCGGAATGACAAATCACAACACCTTTTTTCAGTTGTCGGATCTGGCTAGAACCAGATCAATTTTTGTTTTTTTCTCCTTGTTTTACTCGGTCCTGTCAACAACATCTGCTGATTATGACGATTGTCTTTGACACGCGGTGACAAAATGGATGTCACCATGAAAGGTGGCGTATATCTAGCCAGACATCCTGTGCATCCTCTCTTTAAGAACTCTGTGAAAGTGTTTTTGCATGTGGTATGTGAACATAATGTGTCAAATCCTTGCGCGAAATATATATTGATTTCATCATGCAGCGAAAAAAGCACTATGTGAATTCCTGTCGCTCCTTCCGACTTCTTGTAAATAGCAGAAGAGTTTGATTCCTCCGTCAAAGTTCTTCATATGCTTACAACCTCTAGTGAGTTTAAAAACGACATACACTCCAACTTCTGGCTCCCAAAACATTACTTCATGATGATAGCCACACCCCCTCCTTAATTTTGTAGGGAAGGGTACCCTCCCTTAAATGCAGAAGGCACTGTTATCAATGCAGGCAATAGGAATGATTATTGTGAGAACTAAAATATGCTTGCTATCAGAGCGACGTCCGACACGGTTTGGGCACGGGAGACTGAGGTATTTGCAGTCCTCCCATTCAGCAATCGATATCGGTACAGCTGACAATTTATTCCCCCCTTTCCCCTCACCTTTTCCTGTGAATCAATACTTATCAACACGCAAATAGGTCAAGCCTGTGATTCGTATATAAGGGCAAAACAAGTCTCCCTTTTGTGTCGTTGTAACTACTGCCCTCTTTTGTTGCTGTTTGTTATATTTTTGTTTTATATGCTCTCATTCTCTTTCTCTCAGTCCTTGTGTCTCTTTCTTTTTAATTATTCTCTCTATGACAATATCAAGTGTTCATATGGATCTCCTTCTTTTTCTTCTTCTTCAACTTTCTATTCTTCCTACCTTTTCTCTCCCAATAAAAAATTTTCATGCTTTTATCAGCATCATTACCATACACAATGCCAAGAGACTTGTTGTTATGAAATTACCATGCTAGGAGGGCAGTAGATGGATCTGACATATTTGCAATCCACAACTTTTCTCATCCACCTCATCCTAGTAACCAGTTTAAAAAAAAAAAAAAAAAATCACTGTCTGGCCAGTGACTTTCCTTGCCGATCTTTGCAAATGTCTTAAAACTGTCTTTTAATGGATGCAGATCAAATAAGTCTATATTAAATAATATTAATCCTTTGGATTATCAAAATTAATGTCATAATATCCAGGGCTGTACACTAACCATTTTTTAAACTGGTCCAACCTGTCCCTGTCAAACAAGTTTTCCATTTTTAACTGGTCTGAACCTAGAATTTACTGGTCCTTCAAATTCATGAAATTCTTTCATTGAGTTGACTAACACTGGTTAATTCGTTGCTTATTTTCGTCAGTTTGTCAATCAGTTGCAATAAAGAATTTATTGGTCTGATTTTTTTTGTTTTTCAACTGGCCCCGACAATGCTTTTTTACAGGCCATGTCGGACAAGTTAATCCCAAATGGCAATTACTGAAAAGTTACTGCGGGGGTAGAACTCTATGTTCGTGCTTTAAAACACGCATATGCCAGTTCTTCGTCCATCTCATTTGAACATCTCAGCTTGTATAAGTGACCCAATTAGAGCCAAACACTTCATATTACATGTTAATGCGTATTCCATAGAGTCCTACCCCCGCCAGCAGTGTGTGTATGCGTGAGCCCTTAAAGGAAAGACAATACGCCACCGCATTATGCATCCAGTGTTCCCACCAGATAACGAACGGACCCACTCCATGGCAAGTGGGAGCCGCTGCCTTCTAGGTTACCCAGGTGTGGCGTCTTGCGCCATCGGTGGCTGCTTGGCTCCATAGACAGCTAAAGCCCATGCTGCAGATAGAGTTGGGGGGGGGGGGGGTATGGGGGACGTAGTAGGGCTGCCGGCGAGATACAAGTTGTGTGCCTGCATAATTTATGGTCAGGCTTGAACTACGGCTGTGACCCAAGCGTAACCGGTATTGTTTACCATCCAAACTCACCCGTGGCTCTGGAGAGAAAAAAAGAAAATACAAACACAAACACGAAACAAAAAGGAAGAAAACAAAGTAGAAAAAGAACAAAAGTGAGGCCAGTCTAAGTCTGAGAAGTGGTTTAAATATTGTTTGGAGATCAGGGTGGGGTTTTCTTTTCCCACTTGATCTCATGTCAACAGTGAGAGACCTCATTTGTAACACCCACGGAAGGTGAAAACTTGGGAAAAAGTTTACAGTGAAGCCGCAACGACTGAACTCTAGTCATGCAAACTTTTCATGTTTTAACAGACTCAGAGCCAGAAGAAAGTTTTACCTAATCCTTGAGTGATGTCATTAGATTTAGAGTGTGATGTCATCATGATCACTTTGTCTTCTGACATGACATAATAATTTCAAATCATTTTTACTCTACTCCCAATGCCATAACCTAGAAGGTGCCAGTAGGTCCCTACTATGGTTTGATTTGATGGTGATTTACAAAATAATAAAAAATCATGTATCAACCAGAAGGCATTTTTTTTTTTTAATCATCACTCAATATTACTCTCCATGTAGATAAGCATAATTGTGTACACTTGAAATATATGCAATCAAATACGCTGAAACAAAAATAATCCTGAGTTATTGCCATTTACAATCAAATAGATGGTAATAGTCAGAAAAAGAAAGTTCCCTCAAGTGCCTTGAATTTCATTTCAAACAACAATGCAGAATAAAAGCTGTCCAAGAAATCATGAAATGTGCAAGTCCCCCCCCCCCCCCTATGCTGATGCACTGCATTTGATATACAATGCAACTCTTGCAAAAAAAAAAAAAAAGAAATTAGAAGATTCAACGGTGACAATAGGCGTTTTCACATTAGCCCGATAAAAATCCAAGCTCGAGATATTTTTCGCGATCGCAAATTAGCGCGCTATTTAATTTCCTATTCACATCAGCCCGAAAAGAATTAGCCCGAAATTTTTTTGAGCTAATTCGACAGCTGAGCATGCGCAAACAGTGTCGGGTATACTAGTAGAGCGCGCGCTTTCAAAAAAATTACCCACGTGATCACCATCACACACACTAGGCACGATGGGATGCATCGCGCTAATTTCTTGAGTCAATTTCACATGATCAAATAGCGCGCTAGTTCGCAAATCATCCCGCTATTTCGGAAATTTCCCGAGTTGGACTCGAGAAATTTTCTCGATCAGAGCGATACAATTAGCGCGCTAATTTGTGTTGACATTATCAAATAGCGCGCTATTTTAGTGATCGGGTTAATTTCCCAAGTCAGAAAATAGCGCGCTATTTCAAAACATCGGGCTGATGTGAAAACGCCTATTGACTTAGAACCAGAAGAGGGCCTCTTATTTGTATGTTCATGTAAACACTTCTCCAAAGGAGATTTGCCCACAATAGCATCTCATGTAGGCACCTGTCTGTCGCCGCTTTAAGTGTGTGCTCATTCAACCATGTCAAAATCTTTTGAGAACATTTATGGACAATGTTTTATGTAAACCCTGTTCTACCTCTTAGTAGACAATATTTAGATGATTACTGAAGTCTTGCCTAAACAGAGAAAGCACGGGTTGGAAAACAAGTATTTCCTGAATGTATTTTTTTTCTTGGGGGGGGGGTGGGGGTTTGGGTTGAAAGTTATGCAGTTTCCAGTAAGATCTCTTGTTTGATCTGTACTGTAACAGACACAGTGAAAACAAAACAAAACAAAACAAGAAGAGAAAAAGAAACCAGTGCAGGATTATAACCCATCACTTACTGCTATACTGGGCAGTGACATGACATACAATGTACCAAGCTGAAAACAGACTTCATGGGGGTGTTTCATCAATTTAGTCAGCGCTGACAAGCTGTCAGTCTCTGACAATTTCAGCAGAATCCTTGGTTTTGATTGGCTGAGATGCTCTGGTCACTGACTGTTACTATGGTGATTGTCAGAGACTGACAACTTGTCAGCGCTGACTAACTTGATGAAATACCCCTCAGAAGTCTGTGAATTGATCTTTTACTGAGAGAAATGGCAGAAAGCGTCTATTAATGATAGTTCACTCTTTCGAGCGAAAATTATATTTTTCTGTATTTTCATGTCTGTATTTTGTGCCATCATCGTCTGGTGGAGATAGAGGGCTAGACTTCCTGTGGTCTTCCCAGCCAAACAGCCTCTCGCGGCTTTCAGCGTGCATTGACGTGCCTCGAAGACGCCAGACGTCTGCTCCAGTAAATTTGATGGCACCTGCTTCCGCACAATTTTGTAGTGGTTTTCACACTCCAGTCGTCATTTTACATTACCCTGTGGCGCGGTCATCCTACGGCTGTGCGAAATGCTACAAACACACACACACACACACACACACACACACATAAAAGAAAGAAAGTCTCAATGTGCAAAGAAATGAGACATGCAGACATCATAAGATACTCAATATCGTAATTGTGAGCTGTGTTCAGATTCTGATATTGCTGTACTTAATTTTGTTGGAATTGCCTGGTAAAAAAGAAAAAGAAAAGCTGTCAGAAGTTTTTATGATTGTGATTAGGATTTGATGTGTGAGGTGTACATATTCATACATGTAGATGAAATGACATTCTTTGCTATTTAGTTTGGATAGCAACCCGTTTTGATGAGATTACACACTTTGAATGTTCATGGTCTCGTGAAATGACACAACCCTTTCATGGAGTCTTGATCCTTTCACGCATTCAAGCTCCAATGTTCTGATGCCCATTTATTTCTGCTGATCAGAGTAGTCAAGTACTCGGTCACACGAGAACAAGAGTTTTGTTTCCCGAGCCTCATTTTGGTTGCAATTGCGGGACAGTCCCCACAGGCCCTAATAAGTCGCCATGATTTTCAGGGGGTCGCATGGTTTTAGCACAGCCCGCGAGATACACGTGGGTGTCAAACAGGACTGGAACTTGAAAAAGAGGCAGTTTGATGATGATGAGGGGCGGGGAGGGGATGTCAGATATGTAGAAATGTGCTGATTCAAAGAGTCAGCTTTTTGTATGTAGATAACATGTACCTACCCTCTCTCTTGCCAATTGTTAAAAACACTGAATAGAGATTTCAGTTCTTGAAACTGGAAGATAATTTGTGCTTCATACCATACATCTATATCTTTAAAAAATGATATAGATCTATATTTGAATACTGTAAAAGTGGTTTCTGTCGCGGTGGTTTTATTTTCACGCTTTTCGCATTTTGAGGTTGAACCACGAATTTAACATCACGCGAAAATGTTTTGAAAAGTCACGCAAAATTAACCACGCAAGAAAATGTTTTGAACTCACCGCTTGTTACAACGCTGTTGCGCACACACGAAAATTCTGCGCATTGCAGGTATTGATGGTATTGATGGTCAACACACACACACAGATTTTGCTGACCGCGAATTTAAACACACGCGAAAGTATCTGTACGCGAAAGAAACCACTTTTACAGTATAAATTTCTCCACTTCTTGAATTCTTTAATTTCCCTATTTAATGAAGTTTACTCTAATCAAAATTTTCTGTGTTAAATTCCCTTTTTTTTTTGTAAAGAAAATCTTTATTCACATTGATGATAGCATCGTGCCCTAACCCTGAAGTATGTTTTGATGTTAGCCCATAACATTTACAGGACCTGTATTTCAGATGAAGATGGAGTTGTTTTGATGGAAACAGATAGCCCGCTGCCGATTGGAACATGATAGATATAGGTCTTTTACAAAGATTCTGAAGATTTCAAAATATCATACACAGGGAATGGATGAAAGTGTCAAAAGGGCTTTTTACACTTGCAAATTTTTGCTTAATCCCGTACCAACGGTGGGGCTAAGGGGGGGGGGGGGGCCTTAGCCCCACCGTTGGTACCAGACTTTCCTTAGCCCACTTTCTGTTTACACTTGTTTTCACGAAAGTGGGCTAGCCCCACCGATAATTCTGTACTATCTGGCCCTGCAAAATAGAAGGGTTAGCACCGCAATTGCGGTGCCAAGGAAGCGAGTGTAAACAGAACGAAAAAATAATCTGGGGCTAAGCGACGGAGACGAAGTCCGACCCCCACTGACCAATCAGAAACGAGATAATCAAGTGCTGCCGATGCGTGCTTGTACTTGAACAGTGCACAGTGTAATCATGAATATTCATATGGTTTGGAAAATACGGGGCTAAAAAATAGGAGTGTAAAAAGGTCAGTTTTCTCCTTAGCCCAGGACAAGAGCTTAATAGTACAGGATTTATTGGCGAGTGTAAAAAGCTGAAAAATTGGTACGGTACTAACGATAGTCCTGGGTCAGAGAAAGTACGGGGTTAAGAAACACAAGACTGTAAAAAGGGCTTCAGACTGCTTACTATCTGATGATATGTTCATAAATGACACTCCAAGGTTTTGTTTGGCATTGTTCAGTAGCAAACCCAACACTTTTGTCCCCAGCCTTTGGAAATCTTCATATGATTTATACAAATCTTATTACCACTTCCACTTACCACTTATTTGAACCGGTAACCATGTCCCAATGAGGTTTCATTGCAGAATAAAAGCAATTAGACATTGCAGTTTACTCTTGTATGGCTCTGAATGACATATATTGGATTGGTGTTTTGGGCAGGAGAACTGTAGCATACTGTGAAAGTGGTAGTGGAATTTTTTGTGCATTTCATGCATTATGAAACTAGTGTGAAAAATATAAAGCACACACATTTTTTGTTTAGTGTATGTAATGCTACTTTATATATTATATCAATTCTGCAGAAGTAAGAACCTGAAATTCATCTACCCCACCAAGTGCAAAACATCACCCATGCAAAAATGTCCACTTTTGTACCGGTAATACTGCATATGTTCATAAAACCATCTTGAATAGAGCATGGAAGTACAGAGTGGAATGATGACATTCTGTAATGAGAATTAAGAAAAGCAAAACTGCAAAGAATCTGTGAATGTCAACAGTTAAATCCTTTTAATATCAGCTTTGAAAGTTCAAAAATTGAATATTTAAAAGCAGTCTACACAAAATGACCTATTATGTATGAGATGAAAGCATATGTCGAGTGAAGCATTTGTTAATGACACCTGCGCAACGATGGACCATTAATGATGTATATTGTCGGAAGGTGAAGGTCTGTTGTTGGTCTTTAATCATTGCAGGCCACCATGATTCAAAAGAAATACTGTCTTGCAACTGATTGACAAATTGCCCAACATCGATGTTAATAATTTGTCAATCAGTTGCAATGAAAACGCCTCGACGGAAGAATTTCATGAATTTGAATGACGCAGTACCCGCTGCATGCTATTTATAAGGATTAGAACCAACACTTGCTGTGCGGCGGAAGCTAGGTGGTCTAGTGGAGATGACGCCTGTCCGGAGATCAGGAGGTCTTGGGTTCGAATCCTGCTCAAGTATGTACGCCCATGATTTTTTTATCATGGCTACTACTAAAACACTGATCAATTCGGTGCTTATTTACGTCAATGTAGGGCAATTTGTCAATCAGTTGCAATAAAAACACCTCGACGAAAGAATTTCATGAATTTGAATAAATACTGTCTTGTCAGTATGGGTTGCGGTTGCTGAGGTAGTTGTGAGCAAATTCCCAACCACAGAAGTATGCAGGTTTGTTTTGTTGGGGGGATTTTTGCAGATATGTTTTTTAGAGTGTTTTCAATCCGTGTTTCCAACTGAAAATTCACATCAGTTTAAGAAGAAAAAAATACTTGCCATCATAAAAAAGGAATAGCATATAATATCACTTGTAACAGAGGGCTTTAATAGTGGGAGAGCACTGAACATTGTAGTATTTTTGTATTTGTGAAAGGTCCTGAATGATTTCATGGATTTTGCATTACACCTTAGTTTTTCCAGGTATTTTTTAATGCATATTATGCTGTTCTGAAGTTTGTGTTCCATGCTCCCTTGAGAAATAAGAGATTCACCATGAATGGATAATATTATATATAAAATTGTGCAGTACATACTGAAGATACTAACATACGAAGTATATTTGGTATGTCTGAAGTACATACTGAAGATACGATATGAACATGTCACCTGTTCTATATACTCGACAGAGTGCAAAAAATTACTCACGCGAAAATATCCACTTTTACAGTAGACCAGATGATGTGACAGAGAGAGAAAAATATATCATAGAATATATAAAGAGATAGAAAAAGAGAGAGAGAGAAAGGTATATAATATATAAAGAGATAAAGAAAGTGAGAGAGAAAAAGATATATGGATATAGTATAGATAGATAGATAGATAGATAGATAGATAGATAGATAGATAGAGAAAAAGAGAGAGAGAAAGATATGTAATATATAAAGAGATGAAGAAAGTGAGAGAGAAAAAGATATACAAAAGTGTATATGGATATAATATAAATAAAGACAGAATAAACTGACCAGAAAGAATATAAATTATTAGTGGAAAAGTGAGCAAAGAAAATGGGATTCCATCGGGATTCGAACCCGAGACCTCCGGATTGCTAGACCGGTGCTCTACCGACTGAGCTATAGAAAGCCCTAGTACAGTGTTCGTCCCAGAAACCCTTAATTCTCAATGCTCGGGTGGTCAGAAGCTATAGCAGTGTGTATGTGTGTGACACACACGCACACACTTGAACCTGGCATAAACCCGAAGGATAATTCAACTTGGGGATAAATGCGAGGGATCACCGAAGTGATGCAGCTTTTTGAGTTTGTAACAAATAAAGACAGAATAAACTGACCAGAAAGAATATAAATTATTAGTGACTTATTAGTCACTTTTCCACTAATAATTTATATTCTTTCTGGTCAGTTTATTCTGTCTTTATTTGTTACAAACTCAAAAAGCTGCATCACTTCGGTGATCCCTCGCATTTATCCCCAAGTTGAATTATCCTTCGGGTTTATGCCAGGTTCAAGTGTGTGCGTGTGTGTCACACACATACACACTGCTATAGCTTCTGACCACCCGAGCATTGAGAATTAAGGGTTTCTGGGACGAACACTGTACTAGGGCTTTCTATAGCTCAGTCGGTAGAGCACCGGTCTAGCAATCCGGAGGTCTCGGGTTCGAATCCCGATGGAATCCCATTTTCTTTGCTCACTTTTCCACTAATAATTTATATTCTTTCTGGTCAGTTTATTCTGTCTTTATTTGTTACAAACTCAAAAAGCTGCATCACTTCGGTGATCCCTCGCATTTATCCCCAAGTTGAATTATCCTTCGGGTTTATGCCAGGTTCAAGTGTGTGCGTGTGTGTCACACACATACACACTGCTATAGCTTCTGACCACCCGAGCATTGAGAATTAAGGGTTTCTGGGACGAACACTGTACTAGGGCTTTCTATAGCTCAGTCGGTAGAGCACCGGTCTAGCAATCCGGAGGTCTCGGGTTCGAATCCCGATGGAATCCCATTTTCTTTGCTCACTTTTCCACTAATAATTTATATTCTTTCTGGTCAGTTTATTCTGTCTTTATTTGTTACAAACTCAAAAAGCTGCATCACTTCGGTGATCCCTCGCATTTATCCCCAAGTTGAATTATCCTTCGGGTTTATGCCAGGTTCAAGTGTGTGCGTGTGTGTCACACACATACACACTGCTATAGCTTCTGACCACCCGAGCATTGAGAATTAAGGGTTTCTGGGACGAACACTGTACTAGGGCTTTCTATAGCTCAGTCGGTAGAGCACCGGTCTAGCAATCCGGAGGTCTCGGGTTCGAATCCCGATGGAATCCCATTTTCTTTGCTCACTTTTCCACTAATAATTTATATTCTTTCTGGTCAGTTTATTCTGTCTTTATTTGTTACAAACTCAAAAAGCTGCATCACTTCGGTGATCCCTCGCATTTATCCCCAAGTTGAATTATCCTTCGGGTTTATGCCAGGTTCAAGTGTGTGCGTGTGTGTCACACACATACACACTGCTATAGCTTCTGACCACCCGAGCATTGAGAATTAAGGGTTTCTGGGACGAACACTGTACTAGGGCTTTCTATAGCTCAGTCGGTAGAGCACCGGTCTAGCAATCCGGAGGTCTCGGGTTCGAATCCCGATGGAATCCCATTTTCTTTGCTCACTTTTCCACTAATATGGATATAATATAGATAGATAGATAGATAGATAGATAGATAGATAGATAGATAGATAGATAGATAGATAGAAAGATAGATAGATAGATAGATAGATAGAGAAAAAGAGAGAGAGAGAGAGGGGAGAGAAAGAAAAAGTAGGAAGAGGGAGAGAGAAGAGAGAGAAAGAGAATAAGCGAAGAGGTGAAGACAATGGGGAGAACCTTCACTACAAAAGTCAGATTCTGAATGACAGCCCCTGGACGTGTGTCGCTGTGATTACGTGCCGGGAGGAGGGTATTGATTAGACTTCCAGCAATGAAAGTTATAATTCCAAGGAGCGTGCTCTGTGTTTAGAGTAGAGAGAGAGAGAGAGAAAGGAAGCATTCCCAAACAACCCACCCATATTTTGAGCATATTGAATGAGCATGTACCCCATATGACTAAAAAAGAAAGCACAGTTGTTCTGCGCAGCTGATTATTCTTTTTTTTTTCTTTTTTTTTTCAAGTAAATTAGATTATATCACCATTTGGGGAAATTAATAGATGTCAAGCAGAATGAAAGTTCTTGACAGCTGTGGGAGAGATCAGGAATATTAGAAGGACTGCCTTGCTTGGGTTTTCTACTTTTTTGTGACGTCATTCACAGGTTCCATGACATTTGCTCCTGCGACAATTACTCCCATGATATATCTGCATGCTAAACCAAACGTAAATTCAACCCATAAACATAACCCTAATCCTAATTCTCACATCAAACTTAACCTAAAACCCTATCACAACCCGAACCCTAACCCTAAGTCCTTAGAGAAAATAAGACCGGAGCAATTGTCGCAGGAGCAAATATCGTGTCACCCATTCACAAATACTGTCCTCTTTCTTTTTGAGTGTGTGTCGTGAATAGAATTGTTATACCATAGGAATGATTCTGTGTATTATTTGAAATGTCTTTTATTCTAAACCAAGTGTAAAGTGAATGCATGTATGAAGACCTCTTCATCGTTTCCATTTATTGCTAGGCAGATTGCGCTGTTCTTTGTGTGCAAGTATAGAGCAGATCAATCCACATACCTGTACTCAAATGTCTGATTTTTTTTTTGGAATTCTATGTCAAAGAAAGAAAGAGAGATTATACATTTGATTCGGCACGCCGTACATAAGGGTACCATTATATCCCAGGGTTCGGCGCAATCTCGTGTCCATTATCATACAGTTGTGCAGTGTTGTCACTGATGTGAAGATGAAAGGATATTTTGTCACCTTTAATAGTCTCTGGCAAAATCTCTCTCTTATTCATTGCTCTGCATATTGTCAGCCATGAAGATCATTTATTGTTTATTCATTCATTGATTCATTGATTGATTCATTCATTCATTCATTCATTCATTCATTCATTCATTCATTCATTCATTCATTCATTCATTCATTTATTCAGTCAGTCAGTCAGTCCGTCAGTCAGTCAGTCAGTCAGTATTCTTTATCCAGGGAAGCCCCAACAGTGGTTTATTATAAGTTGACATGTGTCTTTAGCCATCAATGTGAACATACTCTTTGAACACACTCATACACGGCGTAAAGCTGTATGTATGTGCATAGGTGTGTTCATGCATGTTTCAGGTATGTGTGTGATAATGTGTATGACATATCAGTCTTTATGGATGTATGAATGTAATATGTGTGAGTCTTTGTATATGTTCATATACACACAACTTTTTCTTGCAATATTGCAACTTCTTGCATTTCTCCAGTAGAGTTCTTGATTTCACGAAAGACAAATTTATGCTAAGTCCAAAGCCCCGGTCTGCTGCATTTCCTGTAGAAGATGCATGGCACATAGATCGCCAGAAGTTGGTGTGATGACATATTAATGCAACTGTGTGCGTAGCCAGATGTTGAGTGCGGAGAAAGCGGCACTTTTTGTCAGACTTGTTCAGCACAGTTGTAAAGAATGGGTGAAAGTTTTCTAGCCTTGTAATTAGGACAGTAGCTGCAGCGCAGACGAGTTAATGTAAAGAAATGGGCTCTCCCAGAGTGTTGCTTTCTGCTCTAGTTGTAAATGTAAGCTGGTATTTGGCATGCCTGGCGCATCATGTAAAGCAGACCTGTCACAACAGAAAATGTCACACTGTTTAAAAGCCATCCCTCGCTGCGTGACCGCTTTAGCTTTGCGAGTGCCCCGGCACTGGCGCCGCCGCTTGCCACCACGGAGATACGCGTCATCTGCGTGTAGATAGGACGTGCATCAGGTAATGCAGCGCCACTTTCTGTGTCGGCAGCGGCGCCTTAATTTGCCGTGCCCATCTGGAACTGCTCGTTACATTTGCAGAAGGCGATGTTCGGACTCCTTGTCAGCGACTCACATTATTTTTTTCTTCTTCTTCTTCTTGTTCGTATCGCTGGCAGAGAGGGGCAAATACTGTCCATTTCCTGGCATCGTCATGAAGTAAAAGGTTTGCTGATTTTTGCTGCAAGCTTTTGAAATTGAAAACTGCCATCTCCTTGCATCAGTCCAAAGAGGATTCTATTACAGCCTGGAAAACTGGAGATGTGACCTACTAATTGAAATGGGTAGTCAAGACATTTTAGATCGGTAATAGATGGCCGACTGTACTGGGCAGCCTAGGAAATAATGCATGTCTCTCTTTTTTCTTACTCTTCTAGTTCTTCTTTTTTATCTTTCCTCTTCTTTCTATCTTTCCTTCTTCAAACTTTAATCCTGTCTCTTTTTGTCTTCCTTCTTTTAAGCCTGTCTATTTCGTATCCTCCGTGTTTTTCTTATTGGCTTTCCTCTTCTTTTCTGATTTTGAATTTTTTTCACTTCCTCTGTCTCACACACTTCTTTTGTCTCTCTTTTTCTCAAGTCTCATCACCTTCCTAGTCTTTTCTTGTCTTCATTGATTTTTCTATTTCATCTTATTTTTTCCAGGATCATTTCCCATCTTCTGAGTCATACTCAAATATTTTGCAAAACTGACTTTTTTCATCATGTCACACCATTTTTTTTTCTTCTCTTTTTGAATGAAATCTATTCGCCAACAAATTTATGATTGAGCCTTGTTGAAGACAGTAGTCTCGCATTAGAAATTAAAAGACAAGTTCACCTTCATAGACATGAATGTTGAGTGAATGCAGCAATATTAGTAGAGCACATCATTGAGAGTTTGAGGAAAATCGGACAATCCGTTCAAAAGTTATGAATTTTTGAATTTTCTGCTCACTCAAGGCTGGATGAGAAGACTACTATAGCTTGTGATGTCACATGAGTACAACGATATAAAGAAAGAATAAAGACTTTTCTCGCATAACAAAAGAACACTTGACTTCTCTCTTTCAGAAGGTAAGGGGAATAATATTACCCTTAACGTATGTCAGTAACAAGTCGAAGAAATGTACACTCTATTCAAAAAGTAAAGTTTTGTGAAATTCTCTTTTTATTTTCTTTATATGGTTGTACGCATATGACATCATACACTGTAGTAGTCTTCTCCCCAAACTTTCACTGATGTGTTCTACTAATATTGCTGCATTCACTCAATCCACATGTATATGAAGGTGGACTTGTCCTTTAAGTAGATTTAGCCATTGTAGCAAAATGAGTGAGCTGTAGTTGCTCATTTCACTCGTGTGTTGTAAGCCTGCGTATGGCCATGGCAAGCCAAATGGCCTCACCTGCCCATTCCCAACATGGCAGCTGTGTGACTTCTGCCAAGAATTAGCTTTGTTTGTACATTATTCATTAGTGCCCCCCCCCCCCCCCCCTTTTAGGGAAGCAAGCTGGTTTAATCTATAATCTGCCTTACAAACAAGTGGGTTACTGGTTCAAAACCCAGGAGACCAGCTGAGCCAATTCTGTCTGTTTTCCTCCTTAAACTGGCAAAACATCATGTCCTACAAATGGCATATTAAAGGGACTGTACACTACTGGTTGAGGTGGGGATTAATGTTTTGAACATTCCTAAGTGAGATAATGAGAAACCTCTTATGAATTATGAAAGAGCGTTTCATTTTAAGAAGGATTCAACGTTTACTTGATGAAAATTGTTTTTCAAATGGCTGAGATATCCAAAAAAGTGATAATAATAAAAGGCGACAGGCCACACCTTTTATTAGGATTTCTTCGTTTCACCTTGTTTTTGGATATCTCAGCCATTTCAAAACCGATTTTCATCAAATAAACTTTTGATACCCCTCAGAATTGCATTCTCTTTGTCATCTCATAGAGTGGTTTCTGAATATCTCGCAAAACGTTAAAAGCGAAATCCTCACCTCAACCAGAACTGTACACACCCTTTGACCTATTTAGGATTATCTGATTTTGCCTTACCAGACACATTTCCCATAGACACCTGCCCGAGTATACTCGTGACTCGTCTTCAACGGGCTGATTAATTGGAGGTCTCCTCGGATGAACAAGTTGTCATTAACCCACAAAGATGATCCCGATTTGCTTCTTGTGAGGATCAGAGCACAAACAGTCAAGTGGTCTGTGCTTACACATACCCTGGACAATGTTTGAAGAATTTCATTCAACCCCATTCCAGTTTGCTCCAATTGAGTTTTTCATAGTTTTCAACAAGTGGTGTGAACCAGACCCGTCAATGCCATACTCTGATATTAAACCTGAAACATTCGCAGCATGAAACTTTCTTGAATCAGAGCCGACGGCACTTTTCGCAGCATGAAACTTTCGCAAGTTGCTACTAACAGTCAGTGCATTGTATAGACAAGACCTTTGCATGCAGTTTCATGCATGCAGAAATTTCTGGTTATACAGTACATACAAATGGAAGGGCAGAGTTCCCCTATACACTCTCCATTCCTCGTGCACACTCACACCCCATTTCTACATCTCTTTTCTGCCAACACAGATCAACCTGTCAATCACCTTGAAGGATGATGATGAAGGTCCACCTTTGCTACCACCTGTCATCCCGTGAGTCGTTCTGCCACCAAGTCTACCACCGGTCTGTGATACCAGGCGTGGCTGTACAGTGTTTGCCAACATCTTGATCCAAGTTGGGCGGGACTCACGCTGGATGCCAAACTTAGGATTGGACCATCGTGGTTTTCTAGGCAAGATGAATCCACTTTTCATCATGCATGTGTGCCAAATGGTGCTAGTTACGTCTCGGGAAAACATTTTATGCCCTTCTGCCACTGGAGCTGACCTCGACATGA
This sequence comes from Diadema antillarum, assembly GCF_040938485.1. Lineage (NCBI taxonomy): Eukaryota > Metazoa > Echinodermata > Echinoidea > Diadematoida > Diadematidae > Diadema > Diadema antillarum. The sequence goes on from NW_027271023.1 coordinate 782,139, forward strand.
TCAACTCAGGATCAGTGAATCTCTACAGGACCACACTTGGGGAATGGTGTCAATGTAAATGATACCTATATCAGATGAATTTGCCAACATCCTTTTGTGAGAGTAAACTTGCACCTGCAACGTTTTATAGAATTGCACACGTACAATCTTAACAGTGATACTGACTGAATATGAATGGTTCTTGATCGGCAAATCTTTACTGGTAATTTTTTTTCGTTCTTTCGCGTTTCTTGTTTGTATGGATATACTCTCAGCAAGAGGTAAGTTCATACAGATGGGATTAGGTGTCTTTTTTTTCTGTCTAAACAGGAAGAAAAGAATATGGTCACAATGGTTGTTTCAGCTACATTTGTCACCTGTGA